>NC_060288.1:179909-476677 GCF_021613505.1 Equus quagga | reverse complement strand
AACGATGTTTCGGTCAATGACAGGCTGCAGACATGATGCTGGTCCTGCACGGTTAGTGCCATACAGTCTAGGTGTGTAGTAACGCTACACCATCTAGGTTGGTGTAAGCATGCTCTATGATGTTTCCACAACGATGAGATCTCCTTATGACACAGTTCTCAGAATATAACCCCATTGTTAAGGAACACATGACTGTACTCTTACGTCCCCCATTCATATGTTGAAGCCCTAATCCCCACATGACTGTATTGGGAGGTGGAACCTTTAGGGAGGTAATTAAGGTTCAATGAAGTCATAGGGGTAGGGCCCTAAGCCTCTAAGACAAGTATGCTTAAAAGAAGAGGAAGAGAAACCAGAGATTTCTCTCTCTCTGCAAGGGCACAGAGGATACAGCAAGAAGGCGGCTATCTACAAGCCGGGAAGAGAGGCTTCAGCAGAAACCGACCGTGCTGGCGCCTTGGTCTTGGACTTCTGGGCTCCAGAACCATGAGAATGTTCTGGAGGTGGTTCTTAAGCCACTCAGTCTGTGGTATCTTGTTACAGCAGCGTGAGCAGACTTTACAGGTCTTTCTTCTTTCTTCATGTCATCGTTGTTGTCTTCTAAGTTCTCCTCTTAAGCCAGTTTTCAGATGCCTTGTCATCCTGGTCACCACTGTCTAGATACTTTCAAGCATGCTAGTGTCCTTTTTATTTTTAATTAGTCAATTAATTTTGAGGAAGATTGGTCCTGAGCTAACATCCGTGCCCATCTTCCTCTGCTTTATGTGTGGGACGCCTACCACAGCGTGGCTTGATAAGTGGTGTGTAGGTCCACACTCGGGATCCAAACTGGCGAGCCCTCGGCCACTGAAGCAGAGTGTGCGAACTTACTGTTACCCCACCGCGCCAGCCCCAACCAGTGTCCTTTTTAAAAATGAGAAACCCCAGGATGCACTAGGACTCCCTGGTGGTCTGAGCAGTCTGGGTACTGGACACTATCTCTCTAATGCTGTCTAAGATTGTGTTAGGTAGTTACCTGAACAAACCCCCAAGACTCATGTCTAACCCATCCTACATTTGGTCTACTATTTTAGTCAAAATTTAGAATTTTATCTTTTTCATTTCAGCTCTTTTTTTCAGACTGTAAAAATCATTTTTTTAGAACCCTACTTGGACAGGACTTTAGAAGTCTGGCCTGACCAGCCCACCCACTTGCTCAGTGCCAGCAGTTTTCATGCCATGTGTTTTAGTCAGGGCTGCTATATCAAATTACCGTAAACTGGGTGGCGTAAGCAGTGAACGTTTATTTCTCGCTGTCCTGGAAGTTGGAAGTCTAAGGTCAGGGTGCTGGCATGGTCAGGTTCTGCTGAGAGCCCTCTTCCTGGTTTACAGAGGGCTGTCCTCTTACTGTGGCTTCACAGGGTAGAAAGGGAGCTGCCCAACTCTGGCCTCTTTTATGAGGGCACTAATCCCATTTATGAGGGCTCCACCCTCATGACCTAATCACCTCCCAAAGGCCCCACCTCTAAAGACCATCCCCTTGGGGTTGGGGTTTCAGCGTACAGAATTTGCTGTGCTGTGTTCCTCGCCGTGGCTGGCAGTCTGCTCCTGTACTTCCACAGCGGAGGGAGCTGGCTGTTTGGCTATGGAACTTATTCCTCTGTTGGATTCCTTCAGATGTTTGGAGGAATTATGTATGTTGAGCCAAAATCTGACTCTGTAGCTTCCATTCTTTGATCACACGTGTGTTCTCTAGAGTGGCAGAAAATGTCTGTTCTTCCTGCACATGACAGTTTCTCAGATTGCCCTCTTCTCTCCTGTTATTTGCTGTAAACATTGCAACAATATTTTACTTAGTATCATTGGGGAAAATCAATCCATTTGGTTTTCACAAGCCAAAGTTAGATAGATAAATGAATCTATAAATGCATAAATAAAGGAGGAGCCTAATTGACAGGGGGATACTGCATTTGGTTTGTTTTAACGAATAACTTCAATCTGATCACTCTCTATGAAAACAGATTAAGGAAATAGGCTATGATTCCTTATTATTAGAATCAGTAAGATTTATACCTTCTCTGTTTAGTGTGATAAGCATTAAATCTTTATCAGAACTCTTCATAGTATTTAAAACAAATCATTTCTTCTAGACTCTTTTGTGGCAGGTATTTCCTTTTTTGTGGGAATCAAAGGCAGATGGGAAGCCAGCCTCGGCCTCTCTGAGCTGAAGCCCGAGGCAGGCAGACCCTCCCTGGCCTGCCTCTGGGTGCTGGGTTGGGTCTGTGATCTCCTCTGGCATTGAGTTCTTGGGGGAGTGGTTTGGAGCTCCTGCCTGTGAAGACCACTGCGGGCAGCCGGGCCAGTTGATGGGCCGGTGTCCTGCTGACGGTGTCTGGGGTCCAGAGCCCAGATGAACAGTGCCTGCCCTTGGTGGTGAACAGGGGCTCCAGCAGGGCGGGCTGTTCTGAGGTGGGACCTTGGCTGTGCTTTGCAAACTGCCTGAGTCTGCAGCCCTCCTGCAGACAGTGAATTACCTGAACCCTGCCAATAAATGAATACTTTTTCTGCCTAACCTAACCTGAGTCAGTTTCTTGTTTTTAACCAGGAACCTAGACAGGTACATCCTTGTTTGACTGTTGTGAAGTCGATGTGTAGAATTCTGGCGTTTAATCAACCATGCCTAAGCACGTGTGAGGTTGGCATGTACTGGTTAAGGAATGCACTCTCTAGGGTGTGTAATTGCTGCTTATGTGGCAGTTAGGAGTTATTTCTTTTCACCCTTAACTCATTTATTTTCAGAGTACTCTTCTAGGAAAGATTTAATTATTTGACCGTTTCAAAGCAGAGAGTGTTAAGAGAAGGAGGTCAAGCAGGGAACATGCCAGGATGTTGGAATTTAGGACATGGAAAGTGTTATAAAAAGGTAAAGCTATGTCTGCTGGCTGGTGGAAAGGTTACAATCTAATTAGGAACACTGAAGGTTCAACCGAGCTCCATGGAAGGGCTCTAGTTGCAAATATAAGAAAATGAGTGAAGTTGGTTTATCAGTGATTGGGTATATTGGGGTAAATGAGGTTTTTTTTCTTGTACCTAGCATCTGTTTTTCATTTCAAAAAACTAGATGGTTAAGAAATAATTACAGTTATTATGTATATACATGTGTATATATTTTATTAGCAGGGATAAACTTTTAAAATTCTTAAAGCTATATGTAATTTGGGAGTTAAAAAAAAAATCCCCTGTGGGCCATTCATATGGAGACAATGTGTCTGGTGTCTGCAGATCCATAATAATAATCCCTGCTTTCCCTCTGAATATTTACTCCTCGTGACTAGAATTTTCAGATGAAAGATCCTTGGCTTTCCTTTCATTTAGACCCATTTGCTTTAAATTATAGGTAAGTTAATAGGGATTCAGGTCTATAGAGTATGAGAGCCAAGGCTAATAGTAATGAGAGATCCCTTATAACCATTTGCTTATTGAATTTTATTGCAGATGAAAATTCAAAGTATCAAGGGCATTTCATTAATGTGATCTTACACTATATTGCTGAAAAATCTCAGGGGAATTTTTCTTCTTAGTCCATTTCTGTGAATATCATACATTGAACAAATAAGTATAGTATGATCTCTCTTTAGAAATGGCCACTCATGAAAAGCCATTGGTATAAGAGAATTTTTAACAAGGCCTAAAACATGGCTACTGTGTATTTCATTACTGAGTCTTGCCCCACCAGGAATTGGTAATGTTTTCTTGTCGTTCCACAAATTTACATTGTACTGTGGATTTCTAAATCTAAATTTAGCTGTTTTGTTCTCAGGATTTAATTAAGATGGTGTATTTTGTGGAAGAATATTTGTGGGAAAGTGATTTTTTTTTAAAAGAATGTATGACTATGATGTAACTTTACCTAGCACCTTAAAGCTGTTATTAAAATGGACCCCAGTAAAAGAAGCTATTCTGGAAGGCATTGCTGAACTTTAGCCCTCCCCCACATGTTTATTAAATAAGCAAATTTTATATTGGAACTTAAAGATTTAAAAGAATGTTATCCTTTTCAGAGTAGACACTTTGGAAGCTGTGTACTTATTTCTGTGGTGTTACAGTAGGTCAACATGCTGTTGGATCTTTTTCCTTTGGAGTTGCATTTATATCCTCCATTATATTTTTAAAAATTATCCTGAGTGGTGATGGACCTTTGTTCTTTTGTGGGTGGGTCTTATTTTTGAGTCAGACTACAACTTTTTGTGTGTTTGTGTGGGGAAGATTGGTCCTGAGCTAACAACTGTTGCCAGTCTTCTTCTATTTTATGTGAGATGCTGCCACAGTGTGGCTTGATCAGTGGAGCTAGGTCTGTGCCCGGGATCTGAACCCATGAAACCCGGGCCGCTGAATTGGAGCGCGTGAGTTAACCACTTGGCCACGGGGCTGGTCTCTAGACTACAACTTTTAAAGCTTGCTCTTTGTAAGCCAAGTGATAACAATAGGAAATAGTTTTTCTTTAGTGAGACTTGAGGTGTGTCTGTAAAGAAACCTCTTGTCTTATATGATGTGAAAACTGATTTTGGGGTTGTTTCAGAATAGGAATTCTAAATGATTTGCTCAGGGTTCCTTGAAATAATGTGTGGTTTCCTAGGGTGATTCTGAGTGAGGGCAGTTCATTTAGACATACAAGTTCTGTTTTTAAAAATAAAGTTCAGTATACTTTATGGCCTGCTTGTGAAATCTTCCTCAATGTCTTAGGATCCTAATTAGTCAGAATTGGACTTGGGAGCAGGTTTTTGAGTTGAGAAATCTCACTTACTGGTGGAAACATGTGGCTTCCTGAAGCAGTGTACGGAGTTTTGCACAGGCGCATTTGTTTCCCATTAGGAAAGGGGACAGTGTGTTCATCACCACCTTCTCCAAGGCGCCTGGGACCCCCAGACAATTGAGAAACAAGAAGGTCTTCCTTCTTGGGCAGTTTCAGGAACTATGTATGGGAAGATGGATGTGGCTTTCTGCCCCTGGTTCTTCTGTCAGTCTGGAGCTGTCCTCAGGAGCTGGAGTGCGTGTCTCCCGTGGGCAGAGCTGCTCTGTTAGTTCCTCACAGGGCTTCCCCGTTGAGTTTTGGTGGTTTACATTTAGATCTTTCGCTAGCCTCCTGTTGAAGCACCTCCCCTCATAGCTTCTGGGAATATACCTAATCCTAATTCTATGCATTTGGAACGAAGTGAGTTTTGGCAGAAGCCTGTGTTCGCCCGGTCAGTTGACTTTCCTAATAACCTGCATGTTACTTTTATGTGCCCTCATCTTTGGTTACTAACTTGATGATGTGACTATTTTGGCAGTTAGTGAATGTTTTTAGTAAGTGTAAAGGAATCTCTCCTACCAGCGTACGTGGTCGTTTGCCTTTCTTTTCTTTTACTTTTTTGGGTGAAATAGGAAAGAGAAACACTGTCCCGAGAGTCAGGGGAATTGAGGTGCCTTCTGGACCAGCTCGTAGGTAAAGGACTTGACCACCTGTGTTAGGTGTTCTAAAAATAGCTAAATGGACAATTAAGTAGCTTTCAGTGTTGTCTAGGTTTAATGTGGATATAGCCTTTTACCACTGGTCATCTTTAGATACTTTTATAGGAGACCTGCAGTAGAATTCCACTCTGATAGGTCTTAGAGCCCATGTGAAAAGAAGGCCAAGTGAAGCCTTTGTGGAAATATGTGTTCCCATCTGCCTGGGATAGTTTGGGCCGGGCAAGTAGGCTGGAATAACTTTTTGTAAGTCTTTTTGTTCTGCTTTTCAGTTTTTTTCAAATATTTCCCTTGAACTACCCTTCATAGCAAAATACAAGTAACATCCCTTCTATTCCTTCCCTAGTCCTGCTTGGGCCCATTTCCTGAGGCAGCATGCTGCCCGGGCATCATTTCTTTTATGACTCATTTAAAAAGATTTATGCCAATTTTGCATTCCATTTCCAAAAATATATTTATTTTAATGTAAAAATTAGGTCTTAAATGACCATCTGTTCAAAGTGAGCTCTGAGAAAATGTACTCGTTGGTCCTGAGACTTTGTGTACCTTGGCCCACTGCTGGGTAACCCTGAGGATCTGAGGATACCCTGTTTGAGAAGCACAGTTGTAGGGCATAACTGGAAGCTAAGAAGTCTGGAGAAGTATGTGTTTTTAAAACCTGTGACAGTCTAGTATAGAGTGTAAAAGTTTGTGAGGAGCGGAACGGCAATCCATCTGCAAAATGTATACTACACAGCTGCCTAATGAAGAAATCCGGATGTCTTATCTCAGTGAAAAGCATTTCCTTTAAAACAGCCCAGTGTATTCCACCCTTTACTGAGAGTCAAGTCAACTGTTTCCCTGACTGTGGGAGTGCGCCAGCTGTAATCCTGGGGAAAGTTATACATCACATTTATTTTTTTCATTATGCAAAGGGAGATTAAAATGCTTGCTGCCTACTCCTGTCATCAGGTGTTGTAAGGAAGGATTAATGAGATCATGCTGGCAATGTGCCTTACCCCCCCTGGAATAAATGGGCATGGAAAATACCAAGGATTATGTGACCAGGAGTTTAACCCAGGCCTGGCTGTACTCTGCTATTAAGCTTCTGTTTATTTTTGTTGACATGTTGCTTTAAACAATAAAATAAAGTGCTGTATGAAGCTGAAGGCCCATTCAGTAGGTGTGATAATATCCCTGTGTCAAAATGCAGAGCCGGCCTCTTGGCTTCACGTGTTTTAATTTGCTGTCCTGCTCAGGAATCCTGTGAGCGTGAATACTGCATGTTGGATTGGACACTTTTGCCGTAGGCCTCTTACTGCATTTTGCAGCTTCAAGTCTGTTTGTGGAGACTGGCTGCTTCAAAACTGTAGGCTGTCGTTTTTTTAGAGCGTATTTTAAACCTTGTGCCCTTCTTGAGTGCTAAATTGTCATTCTGGTGACCTGCCCTGCATTCTCCCCTGGGGCTTGTGATTCATGCTGTCACTGCCAGGGAGGGGCAGATGGGATGAGAGAAAGCAAAGCCTTCAGTGAAGCCTATGGTCCTTTTGTGAGTGGCCCAGCAGGGATGCTGGTTCCTGGAGCGCACAGCCTCCTCTCTGGGTAGATCTCCCGTGATTTCAGTGTAGAAACTTCCCTTGGGCTGTGGCAGAATGTGCTCATCCATCTTTAGGTAGCCAAGACCCAACTGGTGCCAGAGTGTTCAGAAAGACATGATTTCTCAATGACCCATGAATGAAGCTACTGTAATAGAGAACAGCAAAGTTTAAAATAATGTTGATATTCAGAATGGCAGGACTGGGCGAGGTGGAAATGAGATGGGAGAAATATAATTTTAAACTTTTAAAATTCCACTGAAGTATAATGCTTAATTGTTTGTGGATTCTAAGCAATGAGTTAGGCACATCTAAGAATAGCTTTTTAACATGAATGAATCTTTTTATGAGCTGAGCTTCAATGAAGAGTAAGTTGGTCATGCAAATTGTTTTTTAGTGGTCTGTTTTAAATATTTTAGGGCTAGGATTAAAAAAAAATTTAGGACTGTAAAGAAGTCTGACCCCAAAGCAACGCTATTTATAGTAATAGTTCTGTTATGTAGCCCAGTGAAGACATCTGTGTCACTTTGTTTCTAATGCTGTGTTTTCTTTGAGTTTGAAAATATGCAAAAGGAGTGACTTGGATGTAAAATGGAGACCGCTGGCGCTGAGTGAGTTGAGAATAGTTGCAGACACAAGAGTCTTTTGTGCTTCTCTGGGAATAAACAGCCAGTTGAGAGCCACTGCACACTCCAGCAGCTGTGGAGATGAAGGGAGACCTTGCGGTAGAGAAGTTCAGAGTCGTTGGGTGCTCATGAGGGGGAAAATCGTCTTTCCTCTGAATTAGTTCTGAGGCAACCTAATCCTTGAAGTAAAAAAGTAAGTGCACCAGGTTTTAAGGAGTAAGCATTAGTTTTGTGCAGTGTAAGAATTATTAATTAGAATTATAAAATAATATTTCTTAGAGCTTATTTTAATTGAGCTATTTTGCCATTTTGTAAATATAGGCAAATACAGGTAGAAACTATACATATGTGTGCTGTCTTCTTAATGAGGTATTATCTTTTTTGTAGGAAGTGCTGAAATGCATAAATTCTGTGTTTTTTGTAACTTTTCTTTCCTCTGCATGAAGAAGGCCTACCTACTAGGGCTAAATCACCTGCAGCACCTACCAGCATTCACAGAGAGGTAGTAAGCGGATGGTACAAGTGTGGAATGCTTAGGACGAATGGAGCCGTCTGATGGGGCCAGCTTGATAACTCCTACCCTTTCCACTGACATATTTGCCTCATGTTGCAGTAATGTGGCCTCTGTACTTTAGTTAGAAGCAAAGCCTTAAAATATTCCTGTTTCAATAAACTTGGGGTACTGTTAATAAATTATTTATACCTGAAGCATTGCTACTGACCATACATTTACCCCTACGCCCTGTTTATTATTTGCTCCCAGGTATGTTATATAGCAGGAATTCCCAGGCAAGATTAATGTAGGGAACTAATCATTGATTCTAATTTTTTAATGTTTGGATGGTCTCTATTTACCCTTCTGAGTAATTTTGAAAGAGGAGAATTGAATTTGTCTTGTTGATGCTTTGTATTTTAGTTGTTGCTGGTCAGGTATGTATAACATAAGAAAAAAAACCAACTAAGGTTTAGAAACTGGGATTCCATAGAGCACAGGAACCTTGGAGAGCCTGGTATGTGCGTGAGAAAAGTTTTGAAGGAAATTTTAATTTTGGAAGTAGAAATTAAGGGGGGTAAAGTTCTTCGTGGTTTGTAATGTATGGGAACATATATGGTGTCTAAGCAGAACTCTGCCAAAGGTCCTGGCAGGTCTTGGCTCTGCTGGTTACCTGATGTGACCTTTAACCTTTCCGTGTCTTCTTCAAGGTGCGAGTGACAATGGAACCTAGATCTCAGGTGCTGGTAAGGATTAAGGTGATAGGATATATAAAGTTCTTAGCAGAGTGCCTGGTTTATTGTTTGTAATCATACATAACTTTTTAAAAAAATAAACAACTGAGACCAACAAGAGCTATCCAGGCTAGGCAGTTCTTCAGCAGTTGGAAGTATTCGAACTTCAGGATGCTGTGGAAGGATTCAAGCATCAGCTTGATAGTCAATCTGGAATAACTCAAAGTCCATCTAAGGATGATCTTTTTACCCGGTAAAAAAATACCTCTCGCTGGAGATGCATTAGTGATATGATTTGCCATTTTTTTCAGAAATGACATTATCCTTCCCAGCCTCCCCCCCTCAAAATCCCTTTTGTTGTGTGTCTATATTGTCATATATTCCCAACTGGAAAGTAAAGCAAAGATTTCTAAGTTTTTTAGTGTTGGAGAAATTTTTTTAAGGGAATTCCTGATAGGCACGACAAAGTTTTAAGAATTGTAGTTGACTCATCTTCATTTTGAGACTAAATTTTATATTAGTCTCATTTCATTGAAAAATGAAAGCCAGTGTAGTAGATTTTACATCAGGAGATCAAATGATGTCTGTTTGTTATGGGCTTGAAGGGGTGAGCTCTGGGCAGTGGAGGAAGATGTACACTATCGGCCAGGACTTCGAAATATGTTTGTTAGACAGATAGCTGATTTATCTTGCTGTTTGACTCAGGACGAATAAAATACAGTAATTTTAAAGACGTCTCTAGAGGACTGTTTTATCTACAAATACCTTCTGTATATATTTAATTTTTATGACTCTTCTTTTTTTGTTGTCTTTGTGTTTATTTCGTTAGCTTAAATTATAACACCCTTCTCTGTGTTCTGTATTGCCGTCCCATCGTGTTGACGACTCTTGGATTCCTAAGTACTGAGTTGACTAATTAAAAAAGATAGTATTGTTTCTACCACTGCTTCATTAACAATGCTTATATACAGAGAGTTTCTCCTTCGTATTTAACTAAAATTTTTTCTGTTGCTGAATTTCTCCGCTTTTTAACGGGGTTGTAAAATGTATAAAAGTGCCATGTTCTCTAACTTACAGTCTTCAAGAGTCGGATTACCCCTCTGAGATGTTTCTATATTCGCCGCAGGCTTTTTTACTCCCTCTGGAAGTCTCACTTTCAGCTCCTCAAATCATCTTCATTATTTTTTCCGTTAGGCATGGAACTCTAATAGGGATCTAATTGGGATCTAGTGGTGATGACTAGAAAGAGTATGAAAGTGACATAACAGTGCTGTTATGTGAGCAATAATCACAGAAGCAGCAGTTTATTACCGGCTAGTGACCTACAGCGACCCTTTCTGTATTTATGCATTTTCTAAGATTTCCTACTGCAGTTTAGGATTTGTTTTTATTCAGTTGTTTCTTGGACAGCCTTCCATTATTTCATGATTTCTGCTTTAATTTATTACTCTGACATTCAATGAACCATTTTCCAAATCACATCTAAGGAACTGCAGTTTTCTCTCTTGCTTCTCTTTTATCTCGTCTCCTGCTGCTTCTTTGTATCATATATTCTAACCAGACGTGCCATTGACTGTTAATCGTCAGAAAATACCTCTTGATCCTGTTTCTCCTTAATTAGGATTCCTTCTTACCCAGCAAAGACTACACTCCCCATTCTGACATTAATTTTTCAAAGTCAGTGGATACTTGAGTGTCATCTTCGTTCAGGGCATGCATCGAAGGGTCGAGAGCTCAGAAATCAAATAGAGTCCCAGGCTCAGGGAACTTACTGTCTGTTTTCTCTTGATAGATCACTCATCAGTACAAGATAGATTATTGTAAGTGTTGAATCAAAGGAGTAGCACAGGGATTAAGTGCTAGGACTTCCAAAGAAAGGATGACATGAAAAATGTTGTCTGGGATGGGATGGTTTTCAGGTCAGGGGTGGGACTGTGCCTTGGAAAAAAGAGTTGAATGTTAGTGCGGCAGCCTACATTTGCCTGGCCTCGTGTTTCTAGGCAGAGGGACCACCATGGGTAGAAGAGTGACTTCTCTAATGACCGAACTGGGGAGAAAGAAGGAGGATCCTCAGCTCAGTGCCCACCTGGCCTCTCTGTTCAGAAACACCTGCGCTTGGCTTTTTCTGCCTAAACACACCTGGTCCTTCTAGGGTAGCTGGGGTTGTCTAGCTGTGTCAGTGACTAGCTGGGGAAGTCTGGCTTCTTGTCACAGATCTACAACTGTTTTCTCTAGTCAGCTTTATCTGTAATAAAGATGATGTCAAGACTCCCATTTCCCTCTTGATTGGATGTGAGCTTGGAGAGAAGGGTGGAAGGCAAGGTTGGTGGCATCCTAAGGCGTTAAACGCTGAGTCGATGAATACTGTTGTTTAGTGTAGTGGAAAGTGAGAGAAGAGTTGGAATAGGAGATTGGAGCCAGGTTGTGCAGGCCTGCAGAGTGTGGACTTTATTTTGTGTGCTGAGGACCCGTTCAAGTTTTTTGAGCACTTTAAGCGTATAGTTTTGTTTTAGTACTATGAATCTGATAGTGCTATAGAATGACTTCCTATTTTTACACTTTTTTTAAAGCCTTTACTTCAAAATTTTTCAGTTGGGATTCATGGAACTTCTGGCTTTGGAAATTCTGAAGTAAGAATTCTTGAAATATCCTGAAATCGTATGTAGGATATTTTAAAGGGGCTATCTTCCAGAAAGGGCTATCTTCAGAGCCGCTACTAAGCACCTTTGTATTATTTGCTCATAGGACTTACAGGAAGAGAATTTTACCATTAAGTATGACCTTTACTCTGGGTTGTATTGTAATGTCTTTTTCAGATTACAGAAGTTCTTTTCTGTACCTAGTTTTTTAAGGCTTCTTTTTAAAATAATAAACTGATTTTGAATTCTATCAAATATTTTTCCACATGTAATCATATAGGTTATTCTCCTGTCATTTGTCAGTAAGGTAAATTATATTAATCAATATCTAAAATTAAAACAGCTTTGCATTCTTGGGATGAACCCAACTTGGTCATGATGAATTATCGTTTTTTTAGATTGTTGAATTCATTGTGCTAATCTCTTGTTTGCAGTCTTTGCGTTTAGTTTTGGGAGACTGACCTGCAGTTGTCCTTCACAGGAAAACATGTAAATGTTTTCCGTAACTCCTTGAGTGCTCAGAAGGAATCCGTGCATTGGGAAACCTTCAAACAAACAAACAAAACCACCAAAACCCCCCAACCCCTCCCAAATTGGAAATAATAATACATGGTATATGATGAATAAATAAATAAAGTAATTAACACAAAAGGGTAGGTGCTATAAAATCAAAGTCCTTCTCCAACCTCAGAAACCCAGTTTCCCTGGCAACCTGTTACCAGAGATTACGTGTGTGTACACACAACACATTCCCCCTTCCATAAATGGTTGCGTATTCTACACATGGTTTCCCACCCTGCAATTTTTACTCAGTAGTATGTCTTGGAGATAGTTGGAGATGGTGTAGCACTTAAAGTCTTCCTCATTCTCTTGTTAGTGTGCCTGTTGTATTTCCTCACGTTCCACAACAGTTAACTAGACCCCTGTTGATAGACCTTTAAGTTGTTTCTTGTATTTTGCTCAAACAAACATCATTTTGGCATGTAGGTGTTTTTTGGAATAAATTCCTACTAGTAGAATTGCTAAAAGTATGTGTACATTTCAAGTTTTGATAGAAATAGCCAAATTATCTTCCGAATGGTTTATATCTCTTCACACTCCCCTGGTGTCTGTGTGTGCCATGGCAGACGTCTGAAGTGTCCTGGCCTGAGACACGTGACCACAGCACAGGTCCCTCGCTTTCTTGATCACACCAGCTGCACCCACACTTCGCCCCATGAGCAAGTGCATTCATTACTAACTTGGTGATCTCATGAGCTTCAGCAAGCAGCAATTTCCTGAGAGAGCCTCGCGAGGGCCTCGGCAGCTGCTGTGATCTGAAGTGTTGCTGTGGGGTGAGACCAGGTGTTGAATTCAGCCTGTCAGAGTTACTCCTGTCTATTCTTTACCATCCCTCCCCTTCCAGGCTGGAATGGAATAGTGGAAAGAAATTCAGCAAATGCTGGCTTCTGTCAGCTCTTCGGTGCTGATGATGAATGGAGAGGCTGGAGGTTGATGGGATGACGTGGAATTAGCTCTTGGAGATTTGGCCTCTGTCTAGGTTCTTCTTACCTTTGACTGTGTTTCCCTCAGTTAGATGTACTTCTCGAGTTGTGTGCCGTCAGCCTTCTTTTTTTTTTTTTTAAGATTTTATTTTTTTCCTTTTTCTCCCCAAAGCCCCCCAGTACATAGTTGTATATTCTTCATTGTGGGTCCTTCTAGTTGTGGCATGTGGGACGCTGCCTCACCGTGGTTTGATGAGCAGTGCCATGTCCCCGCCCAGGATTCGAACCAACGAAACACTGGGCCGCCTGCAGTGGAGCGCGCGAACCTAACCACTCGGCCACGGGGCCAGCCCCCCGTCAGCCTTCTTTCCTGAGTGATTATTTATTCTGAAGCCTGGGCATGTGAGGTGAGTGATATGTGCTCTGAAGGTTGGCACTCACCTCTTGCTGCATTTGAAATAGTTATAGTTAGTTGTAGGTATGGGCGGGGGACACAATATTCTGTCGTTTTTATTTTATTATTTTTCAAAGATTTTATTTTCCCTTTTTCTCCCAAAGCCCCCCGGTACATAGTTGTGTATTTTTAGTTGTGGGTCCTTCTAGTTGTGGCATGTGGGATGCCGCCTCAGCGTGGCTTGATGGGCGGTGCCACGTCCACGTCCAGGACTCGAACTGGCGAAACCCTGGGCCGCCGAATCGGAGTGTGTGAACTTAACCACTCAGCTATGGGGCCCACCCCATTGTGTCATTTTTATAGACAGCACCTCTGTCTGGACCCCCAGTTGTCACCAGAAACAGTGATAAAGCAGTGACCAGGAGCTTTGGGGTATGGCCTCTGGTGAATGGGCCAGAGAAGAAGTGGGTAGGGAGTTAAAGAAGAGCAAAACCCTTAATCCTTTTGTCTTTATCTGTTAAGCATCTCTTCCATTATTAACAATGATCTTTAGGCTAGAAAGGGATATATGTAAAGCACTGATACTTTGCCAAAGTAGTAGCCTCGTTTGTTACAATATTAACCCAAACTGAGAAAATATTAAAATGTCAAACAAAACAACATAAACCATAGTCTAAGTAAGACTTGGTTGGTGCTGTGGCATTAGGAGTTCTCCTGTCTGACTTTTCTCTAGGATTAGGTCTTGTTTGCTCAGAAACTTCTAATATACCTCCCTCCCTTAAGTTGACTAACAAATAATTGAATACCAAGTCCGAACTCTTTAGCCTGACGTTTGAAACTCTTTGGTGCTAATCTGCTTCTTCAGTGTAATCATCTGCTTCCTTACTATTTAAAGTGTATTCCTGGACCAAGAGCCTCAGCGTCACCTGGAGCTTCTTAGACATGCAGGATCTTAGACCCCACCCCAGACCCGTTGAGTCAGACCTGGAATTTTAGCAAGATCCCTGAGTGTTTGGTGTGTCCACTGCAGTTTGAGAAGCACTGATCTGTTTCTCTTTTCCTAGCCTCCCTTTATGTCCTACTAGCAGCTTAACTGGGCTAGCTGTCGTTTTCTGAACATGTTCTGCACTTCCCCATCGGCCTGCCTTTTCTCAAATGATTGTTTTCCTACAAATGTCCTTTTCTCTCTGCTTCCTTCTGTCTTTCCTTCCATTCATCCGATTTATTAGGTATGTAGAATATGCTAAGAACTGTGATTTGGATGGAATTTCAGACATGATTGAAAGCAGAATTCCTGCCCACTGCTGGGACAGGCTCTCTGGAGGGCAGCTCAGCAGCACACATCAAGAGTCTTATGCCTTTGACCCCAAAATTCTACTTCTAGGAGATTTTCCTAAACTAATAATCAGAAAAGAAATACGTAGAAACTTGATCACTACAGCACTATTTACCATAGTAAGAAATTGATAAGCTAATAAATTATGTTATAGCCATACAGTAGAGTATTATGTAGTCGAGAAAGTAAGGTATATATGTATTGATGAAATGAAAATATATTAACAGTATATTATTGAATAAAAATTGTTATTAAAAAATGCACCCTTAACTCCTCTACTCCAAAGGCTTATAGTTGAATAAGAGAGAGATGTAAACCAAATAATGTAGAAATACAAATGGTAATTATAATGATAACAGCAGCAACTAACATCTGTTGGACACTTCTAATGTCCCGAGCTGAGTTCTAAATGCTTCACATGTTATCTTCCTTTATCCTTGCAAAAACCCTATGAAGTCAGACTATTGTTACTTCCAAATGAAAAAATTTTAATATGTTCATACATTTTAATTTTTGCCAATATGATGCGTAAAACTTGGTAGCTTTTATTTTGTATTTCACTGATTTTTAGCAAGGTTGAACATCATTTAACATATATTGGTCATTTACTTTTGCATTTCTTAGATTGTCTGGTTTTGTCTTCTGCCTGTTTTTCTATTGGGTTTGTCTTTTTCTTATTGATCTGTTGGAATTTGTTATATCTTGGATATTTAAATATATGTTGCAAATATTTACTCCCAGTCTATGCTTGTCCTTAACTTTATGTTGTCTTTTATCATTTTTCTTTACAGTCAGACTTGGGGTTGTCATTCTTGATTTTTGGTAGTGTCTGCTTGCTGTTAGCCCTTCTCCCTAATACAGTAGAGTCTTATGAGAGTTAGAAAATAATGAAATTTCCCCAAATTGTCCATATGTAAGAGCCTTGAGGGGCTCTCCTGAATAAAGTATGTGTATTTCATTGCTTGGACTTTTAAACATGTATACTTTGGCCACTCTGAAAATCTACTTTCTATGTTCTGAATATGTGTTTGCTGGATAATTGTGTTCCAAATAATAGAATTGTTATAATACCACCCCTTCCTTATATTTTTCATTAATTTGCTCTTGTATGGAAGATGATTTGTTTTCAGCTCCCCCAAGCGAAATTGGGGGTCTGTAATCAGACTCACAGCAGCTGTCTTTGTTCATCAATTGATGTGAGCTGCCAACCTCAGTTAACCAGATTTTACCACCTGTCTAAATAACATGTAAAGGCAATCTCCAACTTTTATAAGTGAATCCCCAAAGTTCATTTATAATTAAATTATTTGGAACTCAACTTTTATTTTTCTACAGAAACAAGTCAGTTTCTAGGTTTCCAGGAAGCCCCAGCAAGCATTCTTAAAATTAACTCTTAGTAATACTTTGTGAAGCATTAAGTATTATTTGAACTCAACCTAAAAAATATCGTTTATCACATTATTTTTATATTCCAATTATGGATGTGAAAATAGAAAGAACAAGCCTGGGGCCGGCCTGTTGGCTCAGTGGTTAAGTTCGCATGTTCCGCTTCGGCGGCCCCGGGTTCCCTGGTTTGGATCCCAGGTGTGGACATGGCACTGCTTGGCAAGCCATGCTGTGGTAGGTGTCCCACATATAAAGTAGAGGAAGATGGGCACGGATATTAGCTCAGGGCCAGTCTTCCTGAAAAAAAAAAAATTAAAAAAAAAAAGAACGAACAAGCCTCTAACCTTCAGAAGCTCTGGCATTCAGAGACTAGGGAATGTGGTTGGGTGGATGGGGAATAGGGTGTGTGTAACATCTTTAAAACTATAAGAGTGAAGACACCTCTTGGCAAATCATTTATTCACCAAGCTCAATCATTTATTCACCAGCTTAAGCAGCTCGAGGAGTTAGGTGAAAAGTCAGGTCCTCCAGCTGCACTTCCAGGACCTAGTTGGGCAGGCCTGAGTAGTTTACAAGCTGCAGTTTATCCACAAGCACCCCACAACACTGTCACAGGTCATCCCCGGACCAGCAGCAATTCTGCTCTAGAATGTTCCACTACCCCTCCATTATCTTTCTCCAGTATGAGTGAGAACAAGTCAGTTCTTGGATCACCTGAATCTGTGCGTGAGGCTGATGAACTTGGTATGGGCACAGTGTCAACTTGATGTCCCTGAAGAGGTAATTGACCAAATGGGACCTAAAAGTCCTGAAAGAATTAATTACTTTTAACATGCTTATGTAAGCAGTTTGTTTCTGAGAACTTTACTCATTTTGGCTTACAAAGGAATAGTTTGTGTCTTTGTAAAAGCTCAACACGGAAAATGGGAGCTTTTTAGTATTCCAGCTAGGCAACGCTTGTTTAAAGAAAGGAGATCTTCTGAAATCAGAATCCAGGTCACTTTGTCAGTTTGTGCAGTGTCTTTTACCTTTTGACTGCCCATCTGACTTTCCTGAAGCTGGCACCCTGGGAAGTTATCAGTGGAAAATCAGGCAATTAATACCTCTGTCTTGTCAGGACATTTTGAAGAAATGACTTTACTGGTAATTGCCAGAGGTATTACCCTGTTATATTTTTATATTTCACATAATATATATTTTACTTTTCTGTATCATTTTAAATTAAAATTTCAATGAAAAAATTTCATCAAGATCATTGTTAACTAGTGTTATTTGTCTGAGAATTGACTTGGAATATTTTGTTAAATTTCTATTTGCAGGACTTATGTTCTCTTTAGTGTCCTTCTTGCCCTTGACTTGACAGATGCGTGTTTTATAGATCCCTTTCCCTCAGCTCATGCATGTTTCTTCATAATGGGCATCTGTTAACAGCTGGGGGTGAGATGCTTGGTGCCCTCTGGTCAGGATTTATGTCCTGCAGGCAGACCCAGATGCTTCCCAGGGGGCTGACCTGCCTCTTCTGATTGTCTCTTTATGACACCAAACTCATGATCATTGGGCTTTTTCATAAGGGGCACATGTTTGGAGATACTTTGCTCTGGTAAAATGTAGGTAGACCACATTATTCCTAATATTCCAGGGACTGTTATAGCTTAAATTACAGCCTGGATTTTATGACTTTCAGAATGCTTGTATTTGCCCAGAGGTAATTTTTTCTCTGTACGTGCAGGTTGAGTAAATGGTTTATGCTTCGTAAGTAGAAAAGAGTGTTGGTTTAATTTATTTGATCCCTCACATACTTCCTTGGACGAGAAGAAAATTATGGCTGATTTTCTTACCTTAATCAAGACCAGTCTTTAGCATGTCTTATTTGTAAGATCCAGTCCTAGAATTACGTGTTTCACTAAGATATGTAGCTCTGCCCAGAGGTGACTTTCAGGTTAAGGGAAGTAAAGATGTAGTAAACTGAGATGAGAAGACACTGTTCATGATGCCCACCTTGGATTCACATTTAACACCTATTTTTCCTTCCTGTCAAAGTGCCAAATGACATGTTTTTTAAAAAATTAGAATGGATTTAATTTTTATCAGAAGTTAGTGGAAACTTTGGAGTAACTAAAGACACTTTCCTATGTTGCAAAGCTTAGATTTAGGTGAATAAGGCTGATACTTAGTTTTCACTTATGTAACCTTATGGCATTTCTGCCAAGCCTTCAAGGCTGTTTTGAGGTTGCTGAGTTTATAAGGATTCAGCAAAAATGTTTATGAACACTTGCTGTGAGCCTGTGGTCTCTGTCTGCTTTGCGTGACACTCGTTTTGATTGTTTTTAGTCCCCAGCCATCCTCCTTTTTTGTTGCGTGCACAGGGCGGCATTTGTAAATGTTATTCATTCACAGTCTGGTTGATTTCCTGGGCGGGACCCTGGTTCTGCTGGGCTGGCTTTCCCAGTTCTCTGCGGTGTTCCCGCCTTCCCTCGTAGTACCTGCGTGTGGAAAGCCCTGGCGTCCTGAGTGAGAACCTGGAGCCTGTAGCAAGTAAGGAGAGCTCTTCAAAGACTGAAAAGTGGGTGTTTTTCTTTTTAAAATCTAGATCTTTATATTGTCAGCCTCATTTATGAGTTTTAAGCCTTATCGGAAGTACACAGGTACAAGACCCTGAGGAAGGTGACAAAGGTAGGTAGCACGTAGAGAAACAAGAAAGGCCACATGGAGACTAGAATCGCTGGGTCTGCAGGTCTGCCGTGAGGGCCTCACCATCTCTCATCACTAGTTATGAAGTGGTGGGAAAGGCAGAACATATGTTGTGCACTAATAACATTTGGTCACTAATTTTCTTTAGATTCTGTCATTGAAGCTTTCCAACACTTTAGTTACTTGGTGCCTTAGTGAAGGAGCTGTGAGGAAAACTTCATCCCCGTGTCTCACCTTTATTTTACGGGAAGCTTTGTTACAGAACGTTTATCATCCTGGTTTCCTAGCCCTTAACTTTCTACGTCACACTCCAAAAAAATAAAGCCTCTGTCCCCATGTGTAGTAAGTCATAATGTAGTGTGAATTCAGAGTCTTGTCCAGGGCAGGCACAGTTCCTAAAAGGGGGATATAATCTTCCCAGTTGCTCAGAAGTCAACTAAAATGGGCCCAAGATGCATATTATCAAGGCAGGAGTCCTTTCCTTACCCTCCCCTGACTTGACCTGCGTGTCAGTGGAGGGCAGCATGGTGCCCCTGTCTCTGCGCCACAGTCCTCTGCCACCCGTTGGTCTGGCTTCCCTACCGCGTGCCTGGAGGAGCAGCCGAGCCCCCCGCCCTGCCCAGGGAAGTGTGCTTTCAGGGCCTGGGCCGAGGGAATGGACAGCACCTGGTGGGAAAATGACACTAGACCATCAGGGGCTTTTGAAAGGGCCACGGGTTCAGCTCTTGGCTCTGCTCACACAGTTAGAGACAGGCTGGCAGCAGGGCTGGAGAGTGACGAGGGCTGAGTTCTGCTTCTTGCCGCTGTCTTCTCCTTAGCCTGTGTCCATTTCTGGCCTTGCCCTTTGGTTTTGATGCCGTTTCTAGCCTTCAGAAATCAACGGTATGGCCTTTCTGTTATCCCGTTTGTCTCCTGGCTGTTTTGGCCTCTCTTTATTCTCCAGAGGCTCTCTGTGCCAGTGTTACTTGGCGCTGTTCCTAGCTTTGGAATATCATTCCAATTAGCCTGTCAAGGGAGTGGGGGCTGGGGGCAGGGGAGTTGTAAATTACATGGACCACCCCCTCCTTCTCAGACACCGGTCTTTTCTGCTTGTTCATGTGCAGGCATGTGTCAATTACATTTGAAGGGAAAAGTGCTGCACAGGATGTGATTTGGATCTCTCTCTTTATTACCAGGTAAACTGTGGCAATGCATGGTTTTGTTTGTTTGCTTTTCAATACAAATTTCTTCATTATAGTGGAAGAGCAAAGTATATTTGGATGGACTGCAATAACAAGGAACAGTATCAGTGGAATAATAATTACTTGTTAAGTCTTGTGATTATTTCATTAACAACTTATTTGCCTTTGAAAGCAGCAGAAGTATACTTACAGAAGAAATGGGAGTGGGAACCCATAGTTTTTTTATTAGATAGATGTAGATCGCAAAAGTGTGTGAGCTTTTGTGTATGTATTTCTCTGTCTGTATTAGTTTCCTGTGGCTGCTATAACAAAGTGCCACAAACTTGGTGGCTTAAAACAGCAGAAATTTATTTTCTTACAGTTTTGGAGGCCTGAAGTCTGAAATGAGATTTAGGGCCGAAAACCAGCAAGTAGTGCTTTCTCTGGAGACTCTCGGGAGATGTTTCCTTGCCATTTGCAGCCTCCAGAATGGCATTTCTTGCCTTGTGGCCCCTGCCTCCATCTGATGGCACAGCATCTTTTCTCTCACTCTGCTTTCCTCTGACTTTCTTCTCTGTCTCAAATCTTGGCCCACCTGGGTAGTCCAGGATAGTCTCTTCATATTAAGAAATTTAATCACGTTTTCAAAGTCTTTGGCATTATAAGGCAACATTCACAGATTCCGGGGACTTGGATGTAGACATCCTGGGAAGGGTCCTTATTCAGCCTACTGCAGAGTGTGTGTGTGTGTGTGTGTGTGTGTGTGTAGGTGTGCTTGTGCCTGTCTGTTTAAAATTTCCTATCTCTATTCCTGAGCTGGTCTACAAGCAGGTACACCCCAGTAGCAATGAGCATACCCAACTACCCAATGTCCAGTTCTCGTATCTAAATGGTAAATAATAGTCTTCACTAAGAGAGACCAGGTTTTTGTTTGGTTTTTTTTTTTTTAAAGAAATGACTGATTCCAGGGAGAAGCCTGGACCATCCTATTGTACCAGAAAGTAAAGAAGTGCTCAGAGAATAACGGGGACGTGTCAAAAAGACACAGAAGCCAGCTAGAGCTTTCACTGGCCAAAACCAGGCAGTTTGAGTATTGAAATAAATAATGAATGTGGTGGATTACAACTCACTGGATAAAACATAAATTCAGTCCATACTGATAAATATAAATTAATTTACAAGTTGAAAGTTTCATGAGGAATGGCATATTTACCTTGTTTCTAAGTATCTTTCCACAGCAAACTAATTGATTACAAAGAGAAAAAGTTTAAGTTGACAGAGGAGAAGGGTGGCAGATCACAGTGAATGCATGCGATAAGTAGTGGGACAAATTGAAATTATATTCCATTAGACAGGATGCAAAGAGGAGAACAGCATCACTTCTGTGATATTCTTGTCAAAGATGCGTAATCTGAATTTAATCATGAGGAAAGGTAAAGACAAACCCAAGTTGAAGAATATTCTACAAAATAACTGGTCTGTAATTTTCAAAAAATGTCATAGTCATGAGAATTAAGGAATATAATGTAATATAATAGTGAGGTTAAATAGCCAATTGGAAGTTCTAAGCTTCACTGTAGAAGGATCTGGTTAGGCTGTTATTAGTGCACCCCTGACTGAATTATTTAGATCTTTCTTCTTGGGCTGGTTGCTTTCTGCAGAGAAAACTCTTCAGATCTCCTGCCTGCAGGGTCTCAGGTGTCAGTATTCCATAGGCTGCGTGGGAGAGAAGTCTAAGCATCTTAACATCCTGCAAACAAGTCCCGTTTCCACTGTGGTATCCTTGTATCAGTTGTGCCTGGTGTCTCCCGGGCCAGGGATGTTCTTTGAGAAATCTCTCTGGTGGATGAAGCTCCATTCTTCTGCCTGGGTGGACCAGGGACAGTTGCCCGATGAAGTAGGTGGGAGTCTGGGGATCTAACTGCTTGATAACCATTCCTTCTCACCAGTCCTGCTTGTTTTAGCTCCTCACTCCCTCCATTCCCCTTCCTTGGCCTTTGAGTATTCTGTGGTGTGACTTGGACTGGTTGTGTTCCCTTTCAACAGGACTTAAGTTACCTGTCCTAACAACTTCCCTTTTGCTCTTAACTCTTTTGGCTTTTCCTTATGTGTTAATTGGCTAGGCTGCCATCAGAAAGTACCACAGACGGTGAGAAAAAATTGCTTTCTCACAGATCTGGAGGCTAGACATTTGAGATCAAGGTGTCAGCATGTTTGGTTCCTTCTGAAGCCTCCCTCCTTGGCTTGAAGATGGCCTGCTTCTCCCTCTGTCTTCATAACAGTTGTCCCTGTGTGTCTGTGTCCTAATCTCCTCTTTTTATAAGGACACCGGTCATATTGGATTAGGGCCCACCCTAATGACTCATTTTAACTTAATTACTTCTTTAAAGATGGTCTCAAAATGTGGTCACCTCTAAGGTACTGGGGGTTAGGATTGCAACATATGACTTTTGGGGGACAGCATTTGTAACACCTAACCATTGCCTTTTACAGTGTTAGTGCTCAGCTTCCTGTTCTTGCTGACCCTTGAGTTGGCATGAGCAGTGCCCTCTTTCCATGGCCCTGCCTTCTGCTGGGTGATGGGAGCAGATGGGGTTGAACAGAATCGAGTGTGGAGTGTGAATGTTGGAATCAAGTGTGAGTTTTGAGTGAGTTGTGAAATATTTTTATAATCTTTAATTTAGCTTTTCATCTTCTCTGGCCTAAAGTATTCTATAATACTGAACTTTGACTGACTAGGGAACTCTCATCCTCTGAACATCATACTGAAATTGAAATGATAAGGAGATGAAGGAGCATGTCACCCTCCTCAAACTCTGCTCTCAGCCCCTACCTCCACTGTGCCTCCTCTGGCCCCGTCTTTCCCCTCCCAAATCAACTGAAAATTACTTTTACTTCTGAAATTTGCGTGCAGCTTTCTGCTTTCTCTTGATTTTTTGTAGCTAGACAGTTAAAAGAGTTATTTTATATAAGTAGTATTTCTCTTGCGTCTAAAATTGGTAATTATTATCAGTAATATCTTGAGAGTTGGATAATATAACTGAAAGTTCTTTGTAAATTTGAAAAGCCATATAAAATGTGAGGTTGGAATTTTATTTGTCCTGTCCGTTTAGTGGTGGAGTTGCATTTTTAAGTGGAGGGCACATTTTGGTTATCAAGTCATTGTAATTTTATCACAAGGAGAAGATTTATGTTTTTCCTCCTTAGTGAAATATCTGTGAAGGTGGTTCAGAAGTGTGAAGAATCTTTGTGTTTCAGAATTAGGAGGCACCTTAGAGATAAATTTGAATAACCCTCTATTAATAGGGAAGCAGAAGTCCAAAGCCTCCGCGTTGGTGTGACGCTGAGTGGAAGACCCAGCCTGGCCGTGAGCCTGCAGCATCTGACAGTCACTCCATTTGCGACTGTTCATATCCTGTACTTCCTAATAAGGCTTCTGTTTCTAAAGTGACTGTGATAAAACAAAAGAATATATTTTATTCAGTGAGTAATACAGAAGGAAAAGTAGTGCTGAATTATGTGGGTCTTCCATCAAGTTGATTGTTTCAAATACAGTTTTTCAGACCTGCAAAAATTATCGTAGAGATGGGTGAAGATTTGTAACCCTTGGCATGGAGAGAGGATATATCATTGGGGCTTGTGGCTTTAAGAATAATTAACATGAGGGGCCGGCCTGGTGGTCTAGTGGTTAAGTTCAGTGCGCTCTCCTTTGGCGGCCTGGGTTCAGCTCCTGGGCGTGGATCTACACCACTCATCTGCGGCCATGCTGTAGCCGTGAGCCATGTATAAAAGAGAGGAAGATTGGCAATAGATGTTGGCTCAGGGGAAATCTTTCTCTGCAGGAAAAAAAAAAAAAAGAATAGTTAATGTAAATGGAGTGAATTTTATTTCACCAGGCAAGGCAGGGGAATGTTAATGCTTAGATTTGGGGGTGAATGTTGAGTTTTAGGTTCCTCCATAATTGTCGTAGTATGGATTACTTTATTAGGGTCGAGCCCTTTAGTCTTTTACGTCTGGGTAGAGAATCTCTTTAAAAAATGTTTCTCTTCTGTGAAATTCGGAATGTGCTTTGAACACTGCTTCACTTTCAAGCCTTAGCACAAGTGTGCTCTATGGACCAGCATCAGCATCGCCTTGAAGCTTTTTAGGAATGCGGAGTCTCAGGCTGTACCCCAGACCTGTTCAATCTATGTTTTAACAAGATTCCCAGGTGATGCATATATCTAGTCAAGTATGAAAAACGCTAGTCTAGAGCAGTGCTGTGCAAAATTTGGTCCCTGGACCAGCAGCATCAGCATCATCTGCAACATTATTAGAAAATGCAAATTCCCAGACCAAAAATCCCAGATGCACTGAATCAGAAACTCTGGGTGAATCCTCAGTGTGTGTGTATGTCTGTGTGTGTGTGTGTTTAAAGTACTTCTTATTTATTTATTTTGCTGAGGAAGAGGCACCCTGAGCTAACATTTGTGCCAGTCCTCCTGTCTTTTGTATGTGGGTCACTGCCGCAGCATGGCCACCAGCGAGTGCTCTAAGTCTGTGCCCGGGGAACTGCAGCCCGACCGCTAAAGTGGAGTGCACCAGACTTAACCACTAGGCCACGGGGCTGGTCCCTCCAGTATGTGTTTTAATGAGCCCTGTAGGTGATGCTAATTCATGCTAAAGTTTGAGAGCTGTTCTAGAGCAGTGTGCTTCCAAAAGTTTTGACCATGACTCATGGTGAGAAATACATTTTACATTGTGATCCAGTACACACACACACACACACATACACACATGCACAACTTAGAAGTTTTCTAAAACAATGTTTATCTTACTATGTGTTATCTACTCTGGTATTTTCAGTTTTATTTTGTTAAATATATGTGTGTGTATAAACTTACTTGTATAATAATCTGGTCATGACACGCACAACTGATTACACAGCCACTAATGGGTCATGAGCTGCAGTTTGAGGCACAGTGCTCTTGAGCAGGGTCTCTTTTTGTGCATGGCCCCTTTGAAGTCTGGTAAAGCTCTGGATGTCTTGTCAGTATCATGCTTTTTAAGTGCATATAGTAATATACATGGAGATGCAGAAGTAACCAATTATGTTGGTTACCAAAATATTAAAGATATTTGTGATGTGGTAATATATTGTTTTTCTTTACTCATAAGAAGAGTTAGTGGTGGGTCTAGTAACTACTATCATTTGAAAGTGGGGATGACTATAAATGATGTTTCATGATATCTGCGGTAATTGTTATATGATGTGAAAATGGTTATGATCTCTATTGGTGACAAAGTTACAGTTACTGATGATAATACTGTGGTTTGTTGCATACCTTCATATTTGAAAAAAATACTGAATTTCAGCTTGTGAAAATAAAGATCTAACTTTTTCCCCTATCTAACTTCAGACTTCCAGAATTCTATTGACAGACTCCCATGGAACTGAGGTTAAGAACCCTTGCTCAAGAGGAACCTTTCTTTGGAGAGTGGTTCTCAGGCTTTAGGTTGAGACTATGCCCGAAAATTATCTTCCTGGAATTTCTTTCTTTCTTTTTGTTTTTTAAGATTGGCTCTGAGCTAACATCTGTTGCCAGTCTTCCTGCTTTTTTTTCCTTCTCCCCAATGCCCCGCAGTACATAGCTGTATATTCTAGTTGTGGGTACCTCTAGTTGAACTCTGTGGGAAGCCGCCTCAGCACGGATTGAGGAGTGGCGCGAAATCCGCGCTCAGGATTGGAACTGGGAAACCCTGGGCTGCTGAAGCAGAGTTTGCGAACTTAACCACTTGGCCACGGGGCTGGTCCCTGGAATTTCTTAAAACCGGTGCTTCATTGGTGGCATCTTTTCTTGTTTTCTAGCACCATCGTAATGGGTTTCTTCTTCAGTATTCTCTTTTCTGTTGTTTTACTGAGACTTTGGAGGTCACCAGGAAGCCCAGATCCAAGCTATTGATACTGTTCCCTCTGTAGTCTCCCCCATCTCAGTACATGCATGTTGCTCAAGCCAAATTCCTGGGAGTCATTCTCTGGTCGTGAGTTCTGTGTTCAGAATTTGAATCTGAGATCCACAATTTACCAGCTGTATAACCTTGGACAAATTACTCACCTGCTTGTTGCTTCCTTTTCTCGACCTGTGAGACTAAGATGATAGCAGGGCCCGCCTCACAAGATTGTTCTGAGCATTGAGAGAGGTATCCCATGTATTGCCTTAGAACAGTGACTGGCCTGGAGTAAGTGGTTAGCCAATGTTATCCTTTATGATTATTAGTGATTTCTCACTTTCTCTCATTCCTTAGATCCAGTTTATCAGAAAATTTATGTAGATCTTCCCTATAAAAAATATTTCAAATTCATCTACTTCTACCTATTTCCATTGCCATCGTCCTTCTCTAAGCTTCCATACTCTGTCACTTGGACTCTTATCTGGTGTCTCTGCCTCTTGATGCACTCCAGTCTGTTTTCCCTATAACAACCATATGATCACTTAAAAGTGTAAATGAGTGATCTTTTTAAAATGTTAATGAATCGCTGTACATTTAAAATCCTTCACTGGCTTCCCATCAGACCTTTTCTTGACCTACACACCCTGTGTTTTTGACCCCTACCTCCGGCATTACGTCCTGCTGGGCTGTTCTCCTGGTCACTCTCTAAAGTTGCGCATTTGCTCGCTGTCCTGTGGCATGTTGGCCCTCTCTTAGCTGTTGAGTAGCCTGGTCCTTTCATATTTTCACGGCATTGTGTAAGACCCTCCCTCTGCTTGGATGGAAATTTCCGTCCTTCCCCAGCCTCTCATCCTTCTCCTCGCTGCAAGTCTTAGTTCCTCAGAGAGCCTTCCCTAACCACTCTCACTAAATCAGGGCACCAGGTTCCTCTTTTCCCAGCCTGAAGCTCCCTAAACACATCAAAAATTAATATGTCCTTTCTACTGGGGAAAGGAATAATTAGCAACCTGTGGTTATAAAGCACATAACTCCAAGAGGAGTGTGCACCTTTTCCAAAAAGATACATTTTACACATTATGAACACTAAGTGATTGTAATGCTATTTTAAGAAATTGCTATCTCAAAATTGTACAAGCTAGCTCTTTGATATTGGTGTTAGAAAGCAAAAAGAGGCCTGCCCGCTGGACCTGTCTACAAAGGGCTGATGGAGTTAATCATAATACAGTCGGGGTCTTCCACTGCTGTCAATCATTTCTGCTCCAAAGGATATAATAGAAGTCCTGAAATTTCCCTCTTTGAAGTAGTTGCTGGGTTGCTGATAAAACCCTTCAAGCTCCTCTCTCCTAAGGTGAATGTTTAGTTGCTGGTCAGACACAAGGAAAGATGTTTCATAATTAGAGGGTGAAAAGCAGTGTAGGTAATAGCTGGATCCTGGTTAGTATTTGAGTTCCCAGTGAAGAGGCAGAAGAATGACTCCCTGATTAGACTAGGTCAGATTTATTTGTGTTTTGAAATTTCTACCTTGTTACTTATTTTTAATTAATCCCAGGCCAGAGAATTGCCTAAAGCAGCCAGGAAGAGGGTCATAGAATTCAGAATCATGATGTGAACCACTCTCACAATTACCTTTGTTTTTCTCTCAAATAAGGGACTTTTAGGAATTCTAAAGGACTCTGGGGCAGATGCTCAGATTTAGGACAATTAGTATAAATGGGATGCCTGACACTTCTATTCGATGCCCTGTTTGGCTGAATGGTGTTCCTAATTGTATAAAAATGTGGTCTCTTTTGGGGGAGGACAACTTTTTGTTGGCATACTTTAGCACAACCCACACACAGAAGTGTTCCTGCTATGGGCTGTCGGTAATGATAAACATTTGGAAAATGATGCATCTATAAACAGCTTTCTAATTTCAGAAAAGTAACATAAACAATTAAAGAAAGTTCCACTGTAATTCTGCCTCCTAATCAAGCCAAATGTTTCATATTTTTCTTATACCCCTATAGATGTTTATATTGTTATCTTTTTTATATAGTTGTAATCTTGCAGTGATCATCTTGTGTTCTGGTTGTTGTCATGTTACCTTTTTCATGGCTATATAGCATTCTATCTAGTAGATATGTCATAACTGCTTAACCATTCTTGTTGGTTGGTTTGCTTTGTGATGTATTTTTAATGACATCTTTGTTTTGTTCTAATTTTGCAGGCAGAGACATTTGTTTGGGTTAACAATGCATCAGCACATTCCCAGAGTGTTGCCAAGGCCAAATATGAATTTTTATTTGGCAGATCTGAAGAGAAAACTCCAGATACTAGTAAGTGTTTCCCTACTCTTCTCCTTCAGGTAACAGATAGGAAGCGCTACAGAAATTTCAAATCTCAGAAGCTCAGAATTCTTCCAATCTAGAACTGGCTTGAAATTAGCTAGAACAGGCTAGAAGAATCACATCCTTTATTTCTGAATTCTACATCTTAGGAAGGTAGTTTTGATGAATAATGAAAGTGAACAGGTTTCACAGAGGTAGGAGGGCAGCAAGGCAGATGGAGAAAAAGCACTCAGCCATGTCTTGGGAGTTGGACTGGAAGGGGATGTTGCATGTGGCGAAGAGCCTAGGCCCTGGAGGTAGGCTTCCTGAGCTTGAATTCTGGCCTTGTGACTTATCAGATGTGTGACCTCGAGTAAATTTTCTCATCTCTTTGTGCCTCAATTTTCTCATCTGTAAAATGGGGTTAGAGGGATACATACCTAGAATTCTTTTGAGGATTAAGTTAATTGACATATGTAAAGATCTGAGAACCACACTTGGCATGTAATAAATGCTCTAAAAGTGTTTGCTCCTGTTATTATTTATTGTAATCATCATCACCATGTCCCTGACCTTTGCATGCAGAAGTGCAGTCCTGACACTCCTCAACTCTGTCACTGTCTGGCACTGATCTCTGTTTTGAGTAGACCAGGAATCTGATCTAATCTAATGTTTTTTCAGTTGTAAAGGTCAAATAATAACTACACATTTTTGACTTACATATTAGATGGGATTAGTGGATCCCATAATGGTATGAGGATAGTAAGAATGCAATACATATGCAGCCATTTAATAATTCCTTTTACTTTAATAATGAATATTTACTAGATATTTCAATAGTTGGGGACTCAAGTATAAAACAGCTAAATTATTTTAAAAAATCATTCTGCTTTTATCACAGTGTCCCCATTTGCTATTTATCATGTAGCATAAATATGTAACTATTCTAGACTTAAGGTTTGGGACACCTAATCATCTATCCACTGTTTCTCAGGCGGGGAATACTGATTGTAGTCACCCCAAGGCTGTTTAAAACTCCCTCTTAGCATAGCCTTAACCTGAATGTCACATTGTGATTTTGTGCTGATTAAGCTTTTTTTGACTTTGGTAAAACACGATTTTTACTTTGCAATGTAGCGATGATATCAGCTGTCTGCATAGTCCTCTGACTTATTGCTGGGTGAGTTTGGTTCTTCCTTACTCACAGGTCTTAAGTAGTTTTCCCTGTGTACCTGAGGCAAATCAAAATGACATTTTAAGCCTTCTGTTCCTTATTTGCTGTGGTAAAAATGCTTGGTGTTGTTTCTATTGCTGTTATTCTGCAGCTCCTGTATTTTCTTCTAAGTTTTATAGTTGTAACTCTTACATTTAGGTCTGTGATCCATGTTGTGTTATTTTTTGCGTATGGTGTGGGGAAAAAGCTGAATAATTCTTACTGATGGATAGACTGTGTTGGGTAAATGTAGAGCATCTCACTGAGTTGGGTGGATGCCACTCCATACACACGATTCCTGGAGAGCAAGATGCAAAAAAAGCAGCACTGCAGCTTAACCTGCTCACGCCCCTCTCCTAATCTTTGCGTCTGGTCTCAGGACCCGGGAAAGCTGGGAGTCATTGCTGGAGGGAAAATGTGAGTTGGTGTAGAAAACCACAAACACACAAAGGAACAGATGACAGATCCACTAATTCTAGGGTCTTCTATTGAGATATTTTCTTGTCTCCACCACAGATACATGTTAGTTTATAATTTTATGCCTAATCCTTTTAGTCAATCCTCTACCTTTGGCACATTTTATTTAATTTGCTCCTTTCTTTCTGCTTCCTGGCCTCCTTCCCACCCATTATGGAAAGCAGAATAATGATTTCACAGTCTGATATACAAGAGTGTGTTAGACCATCTCACCGTTCCTTGGCTCCTATTAAATTGGTCAGATGTCCTCTGTTATTTTAGTTATTCCACAGACCCTGCTTGGTAGGCAGTAATTTTTAGTGGTCTATTTTGGCTTGGCAGAGTGGGCCAGAAAGTGACTGTGAACTTCTCTTTGGCCGTAGGCTTTGGTGTCAGTGATGGTGTCAGCAGTGATCAGTCAGTGCCTCTATTTCTTCCCACCATGGCCACATATCTGCACGCTGAGCTCTATACTGGTAGCCTTGGCTACCTTATCAGAACTGCCTGGTGTTTCATATACTGTGATAGCTAAGGAGTGTTGCAAAAATCAATCTGGAGGGCAAGATGAAAAGCTTATTGCTGCTGTCTACTCAGTACAGTATTTTAATTTTGCCTAGGAGATCCATTTTTTGCAACAGCTGTTCATTGTATTTTTTTTTTTAAAGAAGCTATTGGAAAGCTGAGGAGCAGGATTTGACTTTTTTGAGAGTAGGATCAGATCAACTTTGTAACAGCGCATCTCAGTTAGAATAGAGAGCTTTTATCTGGAGAAACTTGCGGCACTAAATATAATTGAGGTCATGTACTTATTAACCATTAAGGATTCCTTTGTAAAAATTTTCCTCTCAGTGTGTTTTATAACAAAGAGCTAGTTTTTTCTTGACTTAGAGAATTGTTTGGGTGCTGTTAGGATGTTCTAGCGTAAATTTGGGTCCTTGAGATGGGCCCCTGAACAAAATTCTGTGTTGTTGGGTGTATGACCTGCTTTACAAAGTGTGCTCTTAGCGGTGTCTTCTTTCATCTTTCCTTAAATCAATCAGCTGATCTTAAGATTCCTTTTACGTTTAGCTAAGAAGTATCTTTCCCCTTCTGTGTTGTAAAGCAAAGGATACAGACTAGCCTCTTTCATTCGTTTTATTTGGTCTAGCCCATGTTTTGTTAAAAAATTGAAGTAACTTTGAAAAAATGGGAGATTTCATGTGAAAACTCAGATTTCAAGCTTTTGTTGAAAAGTCTGAGCCTGCAGCCCTGAGTGGACATTGTCACTGAAGACCAGTTGGCGCCTTTAGAGCCCAGGTGCTCCTGGTTCGCCAGGCAGCGCTCTCCCATGTTGTCTCCTACTTTGCCTGTGTTACTTTCTGTTACCTCCTGAAGCTTGTAGGCATTTAGGCTTATATGGTCTCTGCTTTCAAGTCATACTAGTATATGGCTTTACACTATTGGTCATGTTTTCCAATAATGATTCTCGTTATGTCCTGCTTCGCAACTCTGACTAGCATCCAAAGGTGGATATACCAGGAAGCTAATGCATGGGACTTTTCTAAGGCCTTGAGAGACCTAGCAATTTTTCCTTCTGTCTCTTAATGAGAGTTCCCCAAGTTGTGTAAGTTTCAGAAGCTACAAAACTGGATCTTCCCCTGCCAGCATGAGAGCTACCTGCAGGTCTTTTAAAAAGAAAGGAAGTTCTTGGGCCCCACCTTCTCCAGGCCTCTGCATCAGAATCTCTGGGCAAGGCACCCAAGCATCTCTGAGTTTTAAACAGCTCCCCAGGTGATGATTATAATGCACATACAGGCTTAAGAGTTACTGGATTTAAAAAGGTAGTTACTTGAGCTATTTATACACCATTTTAACACTAAAAGGATTCGTTGTGGAATCCTTTAATACATTTGAACTGTAGTTTGATATTACTGACATTCAAAGCTGAAGTGCTTAGGAACCACTGCCAGTTGAAGATCAGTCAGATAAGTGAGGTAATCTGTGAAATTAAAATATAATGTCAATAGGAAAACATGATTTGATTGTAAAAAAAAATAGCATGCATTAGTTTTTCAAGACTTTATGAAGAAAGTTTCTTATCTGTGACAGTTGTCCATTCATGTGGAATTTCATCAGCAGTTTCTGTTTTATGCTAGTATTTGTGTAAATATTAAAATGCTTTGGGAAACATATCATATAGGTGGACTGAGGCCGAGATTCTGGAGTGACTATAATGTGAGATGGCAGCGTGAGGGAAAATAATATTGCAGCCTGATACAAGTGCCTCTGTTCTTGTTGCTTGGGGAGGTTGAATTATTGTTTTAAAGCAATGATTTTGGAGATTTGTGGGCATGTTTTTGATTGTCACAGTGATTGGGGGCAAGGTTTGGTACTGGCCTTTAATGATTCCAGGCCAGCGAGGCATTGCGCGGTGCCCGGAGTAGTAGTGCACAAGGGAGAGTTGTCCCCATGCTGCATGACTTTGAATGTCCTCTTGGACATTCACGTGGGGAAAAGTGTCTCTAACAATGTGGACTTAGGATATATAAGCAAAATGTTTTCTGCATGGTTTTAAATATAAGTGAATTTTCTAGGACCAGAACTACCATGTGAATCAGGGGAATATTTTGCTATGTTTCTTTTAGGAAATTTACTGAAAATTGTTCATCGTTTCAAAACATCATGTTCCACAAGGCAGCGCTCATGCTGTTAAGTCCTCAGTGCACACACCTTACAGTCTAATCCGAGCCTCGCTTTCAGGGTGAGTCTATGTTTGGGTACAAGCAAGTGTCTGACTAACTCAGCATTTGCGTAAGGAGAATTAACTTTGCTTCTCCTATGTATGACATTTAGTAAACCACTGAACATACCACATTTAGTGAATAGTTATATTGGTTGTTTCGAATTTTATATTTAGACAAGCTATATTATTTATGAATTTCACTTCAGGATAATAAAGGAGGCATTGCAAAATATTTGTTATGAAAAGCTATTTTTTTCTCATGAGTTGAGAATTGCTATTTTAAAGCAGTGGTTCGTAACCAAGAGTAAACATCAGATTGACCTATGGAAAGTTTGAAAATGATCATCGTGACCCTCCCCTAGAAATACTAATTTAATAGTTGTGTAGGAAATTCTGGGGACTCGATGAACCTTTCCCACTTCAGGGCATCCTTAGAAACTTACGTTCTTGGTTTGCACACTAGGGTGCATGCAGGCACCTGCTGCAGGTGCAGGTGGCAGCTCAGGGATTCGGGTGGCCCTGCTCAGCCCTGCTAGCAGAGAGGTAGCACAACACCTTGATGTTTGGGATGCATGTTAAAATTACAGATTCTCTCTTTCACAGTACATGTGTATATCCAATCCTCACCTTGTACACTCTCAGATCTTACAATTTTATTTGTCAGTTATACCTCAATAAAGCTGAAGAAACAGTTCGGATTCTTGAACCTCACCCCAGTAATTCTGCTTTTGGTGTGTGACTCAAAAATCTACTGTAATGAGCCCCCTGAATGCTTTCGACCCGGGTCGTCCTTGGACAGCACTGTGAACAGTCCTCTTCTTAGGAGGTCAGTGCGATAAGCATGTGGGTCTGACAGAGACCCAGAGCATGGAAAGGTGGTTTCAAGAAGTTTGGAGGTAAAGTAGCGCTTTGAGGCCCCTGCTGGGTTGCGTTCACTCTGTGCCCGAGAGCACTGCTTAGTTGGAAACAGTAGCCTGAACATTACTGAGAAGCTAAGGCTGAGAAGAGCTCACCTTGCTCGTTTTGTATGAATTTAAACTTTGAGGGATTGTGTCCTGAGAGGCTGAACACATTTTCGGATAAAGTGTAGATCCACTCTAGGTGTTGTTTGAAAATCATGAAGAAAGGGACAGTGCTAAAAATTTTGAGAGGCAAAACCTCTGTTTTTAGAGAGGAGAACAAAGGAGATTGTAGAGACTGGTGAGTTTAAGGCTAATCTTCAGCCAAATTTTAGAGGGTTATTGAAAGAATTGGGAGAGTAGGGAGTCCTCCCCAGATATGAGCTGGCACTGGGGTCTCAGGGATGAATGGTGGGAGCCACATCGAGGTAGAATGCTTTCTAGGGATGCTAGATGCCCAGCAGGGTTTGGGGGGTGGAGACATAGAGGGTGGAGGGAGTTTGGCAGGTTAGTGGAGCTGAAGGTTGGCTGGGGTGGCTGGAAACCCAGATGTTAACATTATTAACATTCCCTAAACATGTTATTGGAACACAGTTGGGGAAATGCTGATGTACTGGAAATAGGCCTGGGCAAAAAGTCAAGAGGCCTGAGTTTTCATTATGTCAGGTATCAGATGCCAAAAACTTCCTTCCAGATAACTGAGGCACTCCTGAGGGTATTTACTTTTTCAATATACAATGAATACCTATAGTTGCTAGGCTGGAGATATAGATATAAAGTATATAGTCTGCCTGCCAAGTCTGGTTGGGGAAACAGACAAGTCATCTGATGTTCTAATGCAATATACCTGCTATGTATAGTAGAAGTAAGAACAGGGAGCTTTGGGAGGCTACTGGAGGTACACCTAAGTTAGACTGAGGGAAGGCTTCCAAGAAGAGGTGATTATCTGAGCAGAGTTTTTGAGGGTAAGGTGGAATGGGTACTGGGAAGACACATGTTTCAGACGGTATAAGAAGCATATGTAAAGATGTGTTGCTCTGAAAACCATGGCTTGTTCAGAACAGCTGGTATCAAGGGGAGGAATGAGGCAGAAGGCTGGGGGCAGGCAAGGATCGGATTACCACTGTCTTAGATGCCATGCTAAAGAGTATGCATGTTATTGATTTTTTGAAACAATGGATTGATTTTCCACATTTGAGATTTAGGAGATCAGTCTGGAAGCATTGTTGAGATGGGATTGCAGTTCTGGGAAGGCGAGATTGGAGGCAGTGCATCTCGTTAGGAAGGTCCCCCCCCCCCCCCCGCCCCCACACGCTCATACCCCAATGGTTTAAACAAAACAAAAATGAACTCTTGCAGGAAAGGACTCCAGGTAGATGATTCAGAGCTCAGATGGTGGTTGCACGGTGTTGGACGATCCTGACTCCTTTGGGTGTTTAGTCTGCCATCCTTTGAACATTTCTCATCTTCTAATTTAGTTGCTTGAGCTCTAGCCACATCTCGAAAGCAGAAAGGAGGAAGGGGAGAAGCAGAAGGGCATAGGGGGCTGTGCTGTCTGTAATTTACCACAGAACACTGTCAGTTACAGCTCCTTGTAATGTGGTGCCATTGCCATGGGCAGCTGTGAAGGAAATGCCAAAAATGTAGTCTTTATTCTGAGTGGCCATGTGCCCAGCTGAAAACTGGGAATTCGATTACTAAGGGAGGAGGAGAAGTGGACAGTGGGGTTAACCCCCCTTGACTCTGCCATAGGGAGTGGTGCAGGAATGCAGGGGACTCAGGACGAGGATGTGACTGAGGCAGTGGAGTAGGGAAGAAGAAATGAGATGTGCTGCAGGAGAGGGAGGTGCTGCTGCTGGCAGCTGCTTGGACATGGGAAGGAAGGACCGGAACGGGAGGCGCTGAGGGTGGTGTCTGCTTTGGGTGCTGGGAGGATGGTGGTGCCTTTCAACAAGGTACAGTTTTGAAGGAAGAGTGGGTTTGGGGGTGGGAAGAAGAATAATGACGTGTTGGACATATGGAGTTTGAAATGCCTGGGGCACATTCTGATGGAGATGTCCAATGGGCAGGTGGGTATACAGATCTGGGCCAGAAAGAAGAGATTTTGAGAGTGGATATGATTGCCCAGCAAGCATGTGCAAAATGAAAAGAAGATTGAAGATGGCACCTTGATGAAGAAAAATATTTAAAGGGCAGGCTGAAAGAGTAGTGTTTAAACGAAATTCAGGAGGATCAGCCAGAGAGATAGAAGGAAAATCAGAACAGAAAGATATTTGGGAAACAGGAGAGCATTTTAATAAGAAGGAGTAATTGCAGAGACATGCCGTAGATGAGCGCAGTAAGATAAAGACTGAATGGTCTAGCAATTGGGAGGTAGGTAAACGCAGTAAAATAGAGAAATGTGTGTGTGTGTAGATATCTCTACATATCTATATCAAATGCGTGTGTGTGTATAAAGTTGTTTAGATTAAACCTAAAAATGATCGCATGACTTAAAATCCCTCAGGGTAGATGGTACCACCTCTGGAAATGACCTCTAGCAGTGCAGTCTGCGTACCCTGTGCCCTCACCCCTTGGCAGCCCACGCTGGGCTCTTGTCACCATAACAGGACGGTAACTAAATCTCTCAAGCTCCAATTCGGGATAGATTTACTGCTACATGAGATTGTTTTTATGGTCATACTGGGGTAGATATTTAATATAAGGACTAGCGTGACCTAAGCATCACGAAAAGATTTAAAATATGTGATGACACGTTAGGGTCCTGATTGCTGCTGTCTCCAGCTTCTTTGAGCTTTAGTGTCAGGTCCCGAGTGAGGACGAGGGACTGGGCAGAACTGCAGTGGCCTGGGTCGGCGGGACTGGCTGTGGTCTTTGTTCCTTTTACAATAATCCTACACCTAGCAGTGTGATAAGTTCACAGGGCAGAAAATGATTCTGAAAAGTGGACCATCTTTATGATATCATTTTAACCTAATTACAGATATGTAATGGCAGATTTCTAGGTTGTCCTTCAATGAGTGTAGTTTTTTCTTTCCTGAGAGCTTGGAAAGAAATTTTTTAAAAGTCTAAAATTTTTTCCTGAGTTCTGATTGTTCCTTGAGTTCGGTTAATAGTTAAACAACACTTCCCTCTAGTGAGCAGAGTCTGTAACACAGTTCATAGCTGTTCTCAAATTGTCTGCAGTGTTTGCTTTTCCTGCTAGCAGATTTCTTTCAGATTTGCTTTGGAGGTCAGTTAATATGCTTTCGTTCTTTCTGTTTAATTGGAGGATTATAAAAATTCCAGTATGTACAAATATGTCTTAAATCTGTTGAATCTTAATCTCATTATGATGTTATGAAATTAAAGACTGGGAATTTTCGTGGCAAAAACACTTAAGGTTTTGAGATAGACATGGTAACCAACTATACTCTCAGATGGACTTTTGGTAGGCCCTTGATAATAATAATGCTTGAATATAAGATTAATTAAAATAATATATGAAATAGTTTGGAGGGTTGGGTTTTTTCTTGTATATAAATTTTGCATAAACTCTGAAGAAATCAGTATTATTGGAGATGTAATAATTGAAAGACTAATGTGAAAGGGCCTAAATTGGCTATTTCTTAACTGATAGTTTTTAGGTGTTCATTTGTTTTGCTCTGTTAAATTATGGTGTAGGCTGACAGAGTGAGTAGGATTTTTCCTTCATTTTTTGGTTCATTCCTGACTTCTCTGCTTAATTGTAATAGTATTGACTAGTGATGTGTATATATATACACACACACACACATGCACACACATAATGTGTATCTTCATTTATAGCTACCCTCACTGTATATATATAAATTGTAAAAATATTAAAATGGTATTTGGGAAGCAAGGATAAAGATTCTATTTTCTATTTTATCAGGTAGTGTAAGCAGAAATGAACATTATTACACACTTATTATGTAACAGATACCATACTAGGAAATTTTTACATTAGTTACTCTTTAAACTTCAGAAGACTCTTCTGAAACTAGTTTTTCCCCCGCTTATTTCATAGATAAGACTCTCTGAGGTGTAAATAATTTAACCTCAGGCTGCACAGCGAGAAAGCCATGGGACTGGCATGCCGGCTCGAGGGTGACTTCAGAGCCTAGGTCCTCCCACTACGTCCTGCAGCCGTGTAAAGATTCAGAGCGAGTGCCACGACACCCCAGTTGCCAGTCTGCAACTTTCCACAAAAGTGGGCTGTAGTTCTGACTTTGTCATTAATTGGTAGCATGATAGTGGATAAACTGTTCAACTTTTCTGGCTTCACTTTTTAAAATCTTTACACCAAGGTCCTCATATCTCCCTGAGGGTTGGGGAATGAGGAGATGGTGGTATGCATCTGTGTCCTGCCCCCAATCAACCAAGGCACCCCCTCTTTTATCTATTTTACGTATTAGACTTCTATGTCAGACATCATTTGAAGGCGCAGTTTCACCGCTTCAGAAACGTTTTCAACTGTTGGTCTATGTGATTTCCTTGGTCCTGTCTCGCTCATTGTTTCTGGAGGGATGCTGTTCCAGCACCACCGCTCCTTGTGTTTTTCCTTTGAGAAAGAAAGAAAAAATGGCCTGAGGTCTGGATTATGTTCCTTTCCCTGGTAACATTAGGGTCCCGATGACAGGGCCATTAGGAGGAAAGCAGACTCTCCATGGGGCAGTCCTCTGTGTCTCAGGATGCCCAAACGTCAGAATCCTTTATCCATTATAAGCGGAGCACCCAGCCTGCCCTTTTTTCTTGCAGGGTAACTTCCAACAACCCAACCCCCTACATCAGAGGGAAATTGCAATACCAGGAATATGTAGAAGTAAAAAATACATAAAAACCCTGAAACTAAAACTGAAAATTAAAATTTCTATTTGCTTTCAACATTGTAGCATTAGAGGAGATTTCTTGGCAAGATACAAAATATCAGTGCACAAGACCAAGCACCCTTTCCTCCATAGCTTCCCTCACAACTTTTTCTCCTTGCTGTGCCTGTGTTGTTGTATGTGGAAGTATCCGGTCAGCGTTCATTCACTTGATGAGACAGTGTTGTTAATAAGGCCAGGGCCAAGTCTTAAGGTATAGAAAACTTGTATTTCAGGACATCAGGAACTTTGCAACCTATTTCATAAAAATGTTTCTACTGGTTAAAAGTGGGGGGACCTAGGCCCTAGCAAATGAGTAGGATGACTCCATGCAAAACACAGCTATACTAGGAAAAAGCGGTTCAGGGAGCTTGGCCTTCTCATGCTGGATTGTTCAGTATCTAAAATATGGCCCCTTTAGTTGTCCTTGAAACAGCTGGCATGGTGAACTTTGAGTTAGTCCTCGTTAAAACAGAGAGAATTAAGAAAAGAAGATTGAGACCGTGTTTTAATTTTCTTTTTAACAGAAAAATGACTAGAGGCTTTTTTTCTTTTGGTGGTGGGTTCCCCAGAATTTGTTGGGAACTGACATTTGTATAGTTTTGGTTCTTATATCTAGATAGTTTAAAACAGAGGGGGCAGGCAATAAGTTTCTTTGTTTAATACATTTAATTAATTTTTACAGATATATATTAAGTACTTGCTGTGTACTCATTACTGCTAATCACAGCTTATAAGAAGCTAATGAACATACAAGCAAAACAGCATTCATATTGGGAGCCATTAAAAGAAGATGATGTGTAATGAAGTGCCAGATAACTGGTATAAAGCTCATGAACAGATGATTGATTGCATGTGAAAGAGCCTGCCTAGAGACAGGCATCCACTCTGTCAGGAGACGACCACTGAGGTCAGGAGCAGCATGGAGACCAGGGCGGTGTGGTCATCATATTCTGCGCAGCAGAGGAGAGAGCAGGGCAGGGTATGAAGCGCGAATCAGAGGTTTCTTAGAGGGATGCTCGTTTGTTCTGTGCCTAGAAGGATAGGTCGTATCAGAATATATAGAAAGAATTGGGAGAATATTCTGTTCTAGGAGAAGATGAGAGTGCTGTTGTGGAGGACAGTGAAATATTGACTCAGGTGGAGAAGTGAATTAAGGGATGATCATGGAAGGCCTTTAATATCAGTTCAGAAGTTGCAATTTGAGGTGTATGTCCTGAGAAGCTTTAATTTAATCCCTCTCAATCTGATTGACTGTCCCTTTCTTTGGGGATCCCACTCTGCCTTAGAGTCGGCTCTGTTACTGAACCAGTCATTTGAAAGGCACTAATTTATTTACAGGTTTTTCTTTCATTAAATGAGACTGAGACTACACCTGGTTACCTTGATTGGCATTTGTTTTTGAAATTCCTCATTCATCAATTTACCTATTATGCTCAAGGTGGGTTTCTTCTGCACATAGCTTGAATTTAACCACTTATATTGAATCTTAAAATTTAGATTTTTGTTATGTCTTGCTCTCTCATTCTTGTGTGCTGAGTGCAAAAGACAAAAATGAAATCCTCTTTAGCTATACATTTAACAAATTTTTCTTACAAAAAAAGATTAAATGAAAGGAAATTAAAATTAAGCAACTATCATCATTAATATTATTGTTTTATCATTTATCTGCTGCTCTATTCGCAGTGTGCTACTCCATTGGTATTTATTTTAGGAACTCATTGGTTTGCTCTCTGAATCTGTATTTTAGAGATGTTTTACAAAGAGTTGCTCGTGCTGCTTTTTCTTAGCTTGAGTTGCGTTAGGATATGAAGCTGCCGCATCAGATGTTCTTGGTTGAACATTAAGGTGTGTTGGCCACAGAGAACTGCCTGTGCCGCTCACACACATCGAGGTGTCTCTAGGCTGTCTGAGCTTTCCTAGCAAGTAGTGAGATAAATTTGAAGTCTCTAAGGCATTGGTAAGATGCCTCCTCTCTCCTCACATCCATTTGCTCTTAACTATAAATTTCCCCATTTCCACTGTTCATGATCTTTGACATTGTCTAATTTGGGTGTAATAGTTTGTTCTATGAAAATGAAAAAAAAATTACTGCCAGATCTGTTTGGTGCATTGAAATTTCTTTAAATGACTTGAATTAAAAGGAAAATTTCTTAGGTAGTGAGAGCTGTGAGTACCTAACATGAGACCCTCGGAGGCAGAATTTCTTAACTTTAGAGGATCTGTGAGCCCCCAGAAATTTTATGCAAAGTTTGTATAAATATCTGTCTGGATTTTTTTTTCACTGGGAGAGGGTCTGTAGCTTTCTCAAGGAGGTGCATGTGCCAAAAAAGTTATGAACCACTTCTCTGAGACCTGAGTAAAAGAAAACTCAGTTTAAGGATTATATTTTCATACTCACACAAATAACAACTATTACCCTGAATCAACTAGGCTAATAAGATGTTTACGATTAAATAACTTCTTTTAAATAGTTCAGTTCTGAATCTATATTGGCATAATTGTTTTTGCAAGATGTGCCTGATAGTGGCAAAGCCAAAGGGATCTATTTATACTTTCAGTTCCTTTTTACCATTTTAAAAATTGATATATTTACTGTGCAAAGACCACTTGCTATATATAATCTTTATAAATATGGGGAGTGGTGAAAATTGTTTTAGGTACATGTACCCATGGCTTGCCTTGTAAGTTAACATCATCATCCTAGTAAAGAATTAATGAAGACCGTTTAACTTTTCAACACTATGGTAGTTATCTGGGATATAGAAAATATGAGATAAAAAGTACGAAGGGAAGACAGTATAAAATCATGAGTATATAAGGAGCCAAAGAAGAGTAGAGGCAGTATATGTTCTGAGAGTAAAAGGGAGGGACAGTCACTATGAGTTGTGTCAGGCATGCAGGACTTAAGTGACAAGTGGGATTTGAGCGGGGCATGAGAGATGAGTAAGATGATTGGAAGGAAGGGGATAACTGTGTGAGTAAAGGTCCAAAGGTGATCGTGTTGCCTAGGGGGACACTGAGTTGACCACTGCAGAGGTAGCACTGGGTGTGGTTAAGAGCGTGCATCTTTCTCTGGCTTCCAGTCCTAGCTAGAACCACTCTGTCCTCAGTTTTTTAATTAAATTAAATTAATTAATTAGTTATTTTTGAGGAAGATTAGCCCTGAGCTAACACCTGCCATGAATCCTCGTCTTTTTTGCTTAGGAAGACTGGCCCTGAGCTAACATCTGCACCCGTCTTCCTCTACTTTATATGTGGGATGCCTGCCACAGCATGGCTTAAGGAGCAGTGCCATGTCGGCACCCGGGATCTGAACTGGCGAACCCCGGGCCACCAAACCAGAACGTACTGCACCACTGGGCCGGCCCTGTCCTCAGTTTTTTAATTTGTAAAACTAGTACCTTTCTTATAGCATTCTTAGTTTTGTATGGTATGTGTTTGTTATATTTAAAAAGAAAAACCCAATACACAGTATGGTCAAGATAGTATAGGGGAATAAGGTGAGAGGTAGTGGCCCAGTTGCTAAGGGTCTTGGGTGACAGGCAGCAGTTGTCAAACTATGGCCCTTGGGCCAAATCCTACTCATGTCTTGTCTTTGTAGATAATGTTTTATTGGATTAATTTACTGTTGTCTGTGGCTTTTTTAGTTACATGGCAGAGTTGTGTATTTGTGTAAAGACCTTATGGCCTGTGAAGCTTAAAATATTTACTCCCTGGTCCTTCACAGAAAAAGTTTAATGACTCCTGAGTTAATTAGAGCTTTAATTTAGTTACATTGGGAATCTATTTAAAATTTGTTTTGTTTTGTTTGGGGGAATCAGAGGTACATAGTGGGGACACCGGTGACAACAATGCTGTCAGAAAAGTGTTTTAGGAAGATTAATCTAGCAAAGTTACTTAGAGTGGACTGGAGGATCGAATCTGTATTGAGATTGGCAGGCTTTTGGGACCAGTCATTAATTCGTAAAGCGATGCTATAGAGAAGAGATAGTGAGAAGAATATAATGAAGGCATAGATGCGTATGACTTTCAGAAACTAACAGTAGTCTTGGAGACCAAAGTATGGGGATATAGGAGGTCTCTAAAGTATGACACTAAAGTGACAGGAGAGGTTAATAATCCATCTGATATAGGAGTTCTCTCCCAGGAGCTAGTTTTTCAGGAGAGGTAATCGCTATGGTTTTGACAGGTTGAGTGTACCATCAGATATCTGTCAAATACTTAGAAATTGTTGACTTTTAGGTTTTTCTCCACTTCTCTGGACAGACCCAACTTTCCAGAGATGGAAGGCACAGTTCAGAAAGTAGGCTGCCCTTAGTTGCTCAGACACCATGCAGGATCCCAGGAAAGAGAGGATCTGTCTCCTCAGTCCACGTTTCTCTCTTCCTGGTAATGCCTTTCAGAGTGAAGGCAGTGGGTTGACATGGTGAAATAATGTGGATATGCAATGCATGGTTGGTCACTGGCAGTGACTTGACCACTGTTGGTGAGAGAAGCACAGGGAAGAGTATCCAAAGGGCTCTTGAGCATATCGGCTCAAGTTAGCCCACCGTGTAGAACTCAGCTTCTTCCCTTCTATTCTTAGCGTGAGGTGCACATCCCTTCTGGACTCCTCCTGAGCCCTCCCGCAGTGTGGCCTAACTCCATTATACTGAGCTGCTTCTAGCTCTGCTTTACTTTGTATTTTTTTTCCTCCTTGTGTTGTCATTATCGTAAGTTTCTCATGTGTCGTCATCATCATAAGTTGAGGGGTCCTTTTGCCAAGACAGGTAGGAAGGTAGCCTTGAGACCTTTGACTCTACTTGGTACGATTTCTTTTGTGTTTGGCTTCCTTCACTCTTGTAATTAAAAGGCTGTAAACTGCTCCAGAGTCACCTTGTTCTCTCTCCTCGTTCTGTGATCCCAATCCAACTCTAGACCCTGCCCCAGTTTCAGGTCCAGTGGATTGACACAGTTTCTGCAGAATTCACTACAGTATTGACATCTTTCCCATTTCACGCATGGTGGCTTCCATGTGGTGAGTACTTGCACTCAACAAGAGTGGGAGGTGGACTGAAGCTCAGGGGGTGTCAGGTGTGGATGCCGGGAATTACTGGTGTGGAGCCTTACTTTCAAATACCTTTGTGTCGTTTTCAGTTACTTTTCATGTGACCCTTTTAATTTTAATCTTGCGACAACCCTGTGAGGTTAAAACAGTGTGTTTGCCTACAGTTACTCATTGTTTGACTCATGAATCAAAATTAATTAGAAATTTTTATTTTAAAAAACCTAGGAAAAAAAGTGACTTTTAATGAGATTTTTAAAAGTAATAGGTGAAGGCTGAGGCTCAGAGAGGCAAAATTACTTGCCCAAATCACATGGTGAGTAATGGAGCAAAGGCTGATTCCCAGTAGTGCTGGTAACATCAGCCAGTTCTGACTAGATATTTCTATGTGAACTGTTTTATGTGTAGTAACCATTTAGAATACTTTTGCCGTGATACCAGTTTGTCTATTGGGTGATAGGTATTTCTTCCAAGCTCTTGCATTTTAGAAGGCAGCGAATACCGAGTAAGAAGGGCAGTGAGCTGGGAACTGAGATGGTTGGTTTTCCTGTATTTAAAGAGTAGAAGCACACAGGCTGAGGAACAGCGGAATGGCCGAAGACGTAGAACCCCGGCTAGGACAGCAGATGGCCACAGGGGCCACGTGGAGAGGGAAGTTCTTTACCCTGCCATCCCTTGGCTGCAGGCTGCTCTGCTGTTGGGGCTGGGTCTACAGTTGTCCGGTCCTGCTTCCCTGGCATCCAGCACGTGATGCCCTTATGGATCCTCTAACACAATTCATACTAGATGAGAGTTTTTGAACAGCATCTTTCACTGAAAGAAAGAAAGAAAATAAAAAGAAACAGCAAATAAATAATGGAGTGTAAAGGATAGAGAATTATCCCAATTTTAACTGAAGGCTGGTCAGAAATCAGCTTGATGAGTGCAGGTTATAGGGCCCTTCTGGCTAGCTTCAGTTGCCCACTTAAATGCCATTTGGATACTTAGTGGCAATTCTACTTTGAGGGAGAAGCAGTTCCTCATAGAATTTGCATTCAAGTTTTACCTTTGAGTATGGATAAGGAGCCCCTCAGGTCACCCATTTAGCCCAAGACTCTGCTTTCCTTCTGCTCCAGGGCTGTACTGGCACCCTTGGGTTCTCATTCCACCCGGGGCCCCATACGTGAGGAAGGCAGTTTCCCAACTGACCATAAAAATCCTCCTTGCCTGTTACATGCAACCTGAGTTTTAAGCCATCTCAAGCTGACCTTGCAGTTTGACATTTGTGCTTCCTGGGTATCTCAGCAACATGGGTACAGCAGTGAACAACACAGACAAATCACTGACTTCATGGAGGTTTCATTTGGGTCATTGAGGCTTATATTTTGATTATATTCTGAATAATATTAGTTAGCCAATTGTCAATATAAGAATCTATCCAGGATAATATTGGAAAAACCAGACTGTACAACAATAACTAAATTTTGTTACTACATGACATATTGTGTGTTCAGTAAAAATGATGTTTATATGATTTGTATTAATAAAAATAACATGATATAAGTATTATTGTAAATAAGTTAATACAAACAATCAACAGGGAAAATAATGTTTAAATTGCCAAACTATGTTAGAATTAAAGACAGGAAGGAAGTAGGGCCCAGTGTAAAATAGTGGTTTGTTTGTTTCCTTCTGCTCTTCTGTATACTCATATTAGGGCCACCAACTAAATTCCTTTTTTTTTAATACTTTGATCTGAGGGATGTTTCTTGCTCTCCTTATCTTCTGTGTGTTGGCCAGGTTACTTAAACTCTCTATACTCTTCATCTATAAAACGGAGTTAATATCCGATATAGCCCTAAATTAGGGTAAGGATGTTTTCCTCAAAAAATTATCAGAAAAGAAGGAGTGGCCATATATTCAAGTTGTTACTGTTTCTGTATTAGGGATGTTTTATTTTGAATAACAAATTTTGGAGAAAACACATTAGCTTGCAATAACTACAGATAATGCGAGTCAGGATACTTATACAGATGACTAAAACAAGTTTAAAAAAGAGAGAGAAAACAGATTTCACACACATTTAATAATTATTCCTGGGAAGTGATCTTAGAGTTGTAAGTGCCAGATGTCACTGTAAAGTAGCTTTCTAGAGATGACCTCTAAAGGTCATCCAGTAAGTGGTTACATTGTGGAGTTCACCTAAAGTGAATGGATACTGTAGGTTAGGATAGAATTTCCAGTTACAGCATCACACAGATTTAAAAATTTCTGTATTTCAACTTAGGACAGAACTGAAGATGTAATATAACTTAAAATCAGGCTAGTGGTAGCAAAGATCCTAATGACAAATTGCATGTGAAAGCTTGAATAAAATAATTCCCTGAAATGTAAGAGAATAAAAGCAAGTATTTTTTTGTTTTATATAATATATGATTTTGTGTATGTACAAAATTAACCTAATAAATTATGAGAAGCCATTTGATTGTTTAATCTCCATCCTAAAAGTGTATATATTCAATGTGGCCAACAACTTTTTGTCCCATTGGAATTTATGGATTTAACGTTAGTTATTCAGGTTGCCTTCTATTTAGGTATACCTGATGTTTACTTCTTTAGAAGGTTTTAAGGATTGAATGAAACAATTAATTGGGTATCTACTATGTGGTAAGCACTGGGTAAACAGGAACTAACAAAGAGACCTGTGTGGGATCTATTTCCTGCTCTTTTGGAGCTTTCCTTCTCAGCACAGGCTGGGGTAGGAGCAGAAACTGCTAGTTAGGAGTTACTGAGAAGGGGACAGAGAAGGCCTGGTAGATGAAAACCATCTGGGAACTCCTAAGTCCTAGTTGTGACTCCCTGCCCTCTCCTCCTCCTGCTCCTCCTCTCCCCATCCCCGCCTCTGACCCAGTTTGTGGCATGGAGAAGATGTGGTTCTAGACTCAGAGAGGGCCACACCCACCACTGCATACTCTTAGGTCTGCTGACTTTGGTCATCTGCCAAGTAGTCCTAGGACATGTGTAGAGTTTTGCAGGTGATTTTTAATCCCATTTTTACTGAACATGAAGTTTCAAACATATCAGCTTTTTATAATGTGTGCTTCCCAGTCAGCTTACTAGGAGGGCTTGTATGTGTATTCCTTATAAGTGTTGAAAGGTAAACTGAGGCATATTAAACATTTTGAGAGTTTATTTGAGCAAAAATTAATTTGAATCAGGCAGTATCCAATCCACCAGATAGAAAGGAGCTCTGTGTTGCTGTACAAAATGAAATACTTTTATAGGCAAATGGAGCAGGAACAAGGAAGTGTATAGTAGGCAAAAAAGCAAGTTGGTTATTGCAAAGTTCCTTTCCTTTAGGGGATGGCAGAGGTCTATCAGGCAGATTACCTAACTAGTGCTGGACAAGTGATTCTTAATTGACTGGCTTAAGATTCATTTCTGGGAGAGTCAAAACTGTAATTAAGTCTCAGTTTGGTGATGTGGGCTTAGTACAAGTGACTCCATTTTGGGCCTGTTGTCTTGTTTTTAATAATTTCCTCTTTCGATCAGACTCTCAGCTTAACTAAAATATGTGATCGAAATTTAAGGCATTAGTCCTACTCCCAGCTACTGCTCTGGAGTTCTTACAGTTTTTTGGCTGAATATCTGTGTGATATTCACAGGTCACAACATCCTTTTGCTGAATCTCTTTGTGGTATTCACAGGTCATGATGTCAGGTTCACATTCTTTAGGTTGGTCATTCTCTTTGTTCTTTTTCTGACATTCCACTCTTAGGGAGATCATTTACCTGGTGGTTAGTGGCTGCGAACATGCATTTAAAGCTTTTGAGAGAACAAAGTGTGCCAGAGAGACTACCATGATTATTATAAGCAGGATAATTCCCAATGTCTCGAGTATACTTTGGAGCCATAGTCTCCAAGACCCAAACCACTGAAAATCAAGTAAGCCAAAGGCCCTGTGGAAGGAGTCCCTTTCTTAACCCAAGTGGCCTGTTCATCGATCTTATGTAGCTGAGTCTCAACTTCCTCAGAATTGTCAATCTAAGTGCAGTAAGTGGTCTTGGCCACAACACAAACACCTTGTTGCTCTGTTGAGATAGTCACGGGCTGTCCTATTATCAAAAACAACTTCAGTCTGAGAGTCGAGGGGTTTTTACTGGGCAGTTATTGCTTTAGCAGCAGATTCTGCAATGTCTTCAAGAGTTAAGGAGAGGTTGCTGATCATAGCCTCGTTTGTACTTACTCCCAGGCAGGGTGGTAGCTAATTTTGAATCATGAATGCCTCCTTGTTATTTCTGTTTGAGTCCATGGCTTGGGACTGGAAAGGCGACAGCCATCGAGGCCAGTAAAAAGGTAAAGGTCTGTAGACTGCAAAGGTGGTTTTATTCTGTTTACCCTTGTCTTGTGTTCCTTTCTTTGATCAGAGCCAGATTCTCTGGGTTTGGAGTTGTTAACCAGAGGCAGGGAAGTGGACCCTCAGGGTTAAGTAGCCCGACACAGTAGAGCGAGGGCTGAGTTTGTTCCAGAGAAACTGAAGCATTGGAAGTCAGGGAGAAGGTTGTGATGGGCAGGGCTACAGAATCATCATCATTGTGGCAAATGCAACAGTCATTTGGAGGTTGGATTACCCTCCTTTGCAGTGGCCTGAGATATGAACAATGGCATCATCTTTTGAGGCCAGAGCAAGGCAGAAGGGACAAAAGAATCATAAAGACCTTCATGGTGTAAGAATTAGGAAAAGGATGGTCAGAGAGGGAAGAAGGAATGGAAACAAACATTTTTTATCTGATGTCTTGAGAGAATGCAGTGCAGTCTACCTCAGCGTTGGCTACTTTTCTTCCTAGTCAGTTTGATTTTGGGGTCTCCAGCATTTGCCAAGGACCAGATGTCAGGTGGAGCCTTCTTCAGTCATGAAATATGCACCAAAGTTTTGACAACTTGTAATTTGGCAGCAGTATCAGTGGTCAAGAGTACATGGTAGGGTTATTTCCATGAATCTCACTTTTATAAAAACATCAGAGTAAAACAATAACTGTATATAAATAACAAAAGACTTAACATTTTCATGGCTAAAGATCTGATGAGAGTACTTTTGATAAGGAAATGTGTTTATTTCTGTGGCATGAAACAATTTAAGGTTGGTAATTGGACGATGAGAGTATTGACAAATTTCTATGAAGTTCCAAGAATTTCTGGAATACTTACATTGGCAACATATATTCACACATATAACCTAAGCAGGTTTATCATCACTTATTTGACAATAATTCCTATGTAGTTTAGCATACTAAATAAACCTAATTAATTTAACATCTCTTTTTTACAAGGTGAGAGACAGTTCCTTTGAGATTTTCCAGAGGTCTCTGGGAAATCTCAAAGTTAGTTTGAAGTCAAAAAGTAATTTTGGGAAAGTGTCAAAAGGTTTGAAATTTGATTAAATAGGGTTATAGATCATTATGAAATAATACTTAATTATCTATATTACCAAAGTGACAACAGGAGATGTTAAAGGCAAATATGGAAGGTTACATAGATGTGAACCAAACTTAGCTCTGTTAATACTGATTACTTAGCTGTCTTAAGTAATCAAAGACCTAATAAAGACAGTGTGAAACAGTAAGTTTTCGTGAGACAAAATCTTTGCTGCTCAGGCAGGTTACTTAAAAGGTAAAGAAAAGCCTTTGGTTACAATTTCTAATTAAGAGCAGATGAATAATCTCAGTAAAGTTTGTCGTTTTAACAGAGGGAAAACCAAATTTACATTTTGCACCAAAAATGTACACCAAGGTGGGCTTTTGATGTTAAAATCCATTCTTTAAAAACTTAAATAAATCCATTCTAATCATAGGTGGTTTGACCACACATAAAATTCTTTTCCCAAGATTCCTTTTCCACAAACCTCCTACAGCTTACTTATTTATTTATTTATATAGAGGAAGATTAGCCTTGAGCTAATCTTTTTGCTGAGGAAGATTGGCCCTGAGCTAACATGCATGCCCATCTTCCTCTATTTTATATGTGGGACGCTGCCACAGCGTGGCTTCACAAGTGTGTAGGTCTGCACTTGGATCCGAACTGGCGAACCTCAGGCTGCTGAAGTGGAGTGCGTGAACTTAACCACTACGCTGCCAGGCCAGCTCCTCCTGCAACTTTTTTATATCCATTCAGATTGTTTTCTGTGTCTTTTTCCTCTTTCTCGAACAGTCAATCATTCTACTTTCCCTACTTACTTTTCATACACAGTTGTTTCCTTTCACCCTTATTATTTCTAAATAATTTTAATTATATATGTTGATTAGAATTCTTAACCCTTAGAATCCTTAAACCCCACTGAAAATAAGAAGTAAGCAATTGTAGGCTATGTGTTATACTAACATTCTGTGGATTGGCAAATTTATAAGTACATTTCATAATTTCCAGAAGCATATCCTTCCTCATATTCAATTTCCCAAGGTGGCACAAAACATGTTTGCTAATAGACCCAAATAGTAAAAGACATCCAGAAATGGATAACCCTGTGCAGCATTAATGGTTCAGTATTTCATCTTATTTGGAAAGATCTAGATATTCTGTGAGTATCTGTCATTTAGCTTACCTCAGTATAACTAAAGTTTCAAGTTACCAAAAAGATTTAGAAAACTGTTTTTAAGTAGACATACCATAAAGTGTACTTATTGTTGAAAAGTTCATTTATGAATTTTTTTACCTTACTTACATCTATTTAATTCACTTGTTCTTAACAATTATGTTTAGATTAGTCATGAAAATTTCACGAGACATTAAACAGGTAACCATCATCTTTAGGGGATCTTTCTTGCTGACAAATTCTGTAACAGAGACAACATGAACTTATTTGACTTTTAGTAAACTTTGGTAGAATAAAAGTACTGTATTTAATGTTGATAACTCTAAAGACATCCTGTTTTAATTAAATCAACAAACTTAAACTAGCTTTTATTTACCAAAGATTACCCTGCATCGCATGAACTAGGAAAACATTTGGGTTAGTTTCTATATTTCTGAGTGTCCTTAATTTATGTAAATACTTGTTTGTCTTTAAGCCAGTTAAGTAGAGCTCTTTACAAATTAATTTTGGCAATACCATCTGGAGGTAGAAAAATATCACACATTTATAACACACACACACAAACGCGAACAGAGATCTTACAGCTTCCACTTTAAGTTTTCAGTTTTGAGACAGGTACAATAATGCAGAACTCGCTGGTTTATAAAAGAATAGTTGGATACAGAAATGCTTCTGGCAGATGAAATCAGTTAGGTTTACTTGCTCAGATGGCAGATTGCTAACACTTTTTACTAATTTTTGTAGAAGAGACTTTTAAGATTTTTCATAGGCCTAGTTTTCAAAATAGCCTTTTCCCCCCTTTCTGATAAGAATTCCCTTGGTTCCTAGAGAAGACCAGCCCCGGAGAAAGAATGCAGCTTCCACCAAGAAGGACTTGTCTCCCAAGTCTAGATGTTTTACACTATCTGTAAGCCGTTTGAGATGAATAGGGGAGGTTTTGGGGTTTGTAAAGAGGCTAGGTAGACTTTGAATTATTTCTAGAGCTACATTTATGTTCTTGTAAAGACTAGATTTGTAAGACAAAGTACTTGTAAGACAAGTACAGTTTTTTTAACTTCGCGGAGAATTGGGTTGTGACCTGAATGATATGGAAGCTGACCCACCCAGCCAACTATATTATCCTCAATTTTCTTCTTTATATCAGGGAGAAGATCTTCGACTAAGAAATCAAAAGATTCTTATGTTCTAGCTTTAGAGCTGCGTGTCTTTCTTACGTTTTAGTAAATCCTTCCACAAAAGGCTTCAGAATGTTTTTCTTTCCCTCTGGGTACAATTTTATTTTAGCTTAGAGGAGAAGGTCTAACAAAAAGTTCCTATCAGTCGCTGAATATGCGCGTCCAATTTGGGCAACTTCTCACTGTGGAGTTACTTAAAAGTAAAAGGGGTTGGCCCTGTGGTGTAGTGGTTAAGTTTGGCATGCTCTGCTTTGGCAGCTCAGGTTTGCGGGTTCAGATCCTGGGTGAAGACGTATACCACTCGTCAGCCATGCTGTGGCAGTGACCCACATATAAAGGGGAAGAAGATTGGCACAGATGTTAGCTCAGGGCAAATCTTCCTCAGCAAAAAAAAAAAAAAAAAGGTTTCAGCTGGGACAAACAGTAAGCAGTCCTGGCAATACTGCACAACCCTTTGGTTGCAAGAGGCATCCTCAAAGAGGGTGCAAAAGATCTATCCTCCCAAGATCCAGAGCCACTCCCAAAGGTGGCCAAAAGAAAGACTTAGTTTCCCTGAGGGCTGGCAATAGACTCTAGCCGCAAATGGAGTACAACCCACATTTCTGTCCAGCCATACCTAGCCACAAATGGGGTACAACTCACATTTCTGGCTGTATTGTTGGGGCCAACAACCTCATGGTTGCTCAGCCAAGTTCTTAGGACACAAGATGGGACAAATGAAAGGTGCTAGCTGTCCCTGGTAGAGAAAAGATCAACAATCAATGGGCACCTGAAAGCTAATTCACAAGTCACCACTCAAACACCTAATTCTTAGAAGTGTTTTTTCCTGCCAATCTAAATTTGGAAAGGAAGAGATAACCTGAAACCTCCCCTTCCTTCGACCAGGCACGACCGATAGAGATCTGGGAGAGCTGGCTTTGGTAAGAATTCTCACCCTCTGCCATCTTCTGCCAGGTTTCCCAGGATCCTGTCTGCAGTCTCTGGAGCGAGTGGGATGTCCCGCAGGCCTCATCTGGTAGCAGACACTGCAGAGCAGGAATAATAATTCTCCTTCTGTCCCCTGTAGTGAGTCCCTGGCTGAGACCCCCTTCTCTCGGACATTTCCTAAGTGGATAAGCTTAAGTGGACTAAAAGTTCTCCTCTTGTGGCCACTGTAATTCAAGATTATCTTTGGAAAGATTAACCTGCTTGTTCAGCCTTAAAACAGATTTTGTTTACCTGAGACCTCATATTGGAACCAGTCCAGTTTGTCAGACCCAGTTCAACCCCAGACCCAGTCCAGTTTCTAAGTTGGACCCAGTCCAGAAAAAGAACTGCCCAAATAAAGTCTGAAAGCTCGTAAAACAAAAGGATTCAAGAGGGCCTTCCCCATGGCCTCTAGAGGCAGTGAGAAAGCAGCGAGCTCAAGGGGCTCAGCAGGTACCCTCCTGGTTGCTCATTGCTCCTGGGGCCATTGGGGGTCTCCTCCAGTTCCCTCTTTTGACACCAGAACTGCTAAAAGATAAACTGAGGCATATAAACATTTTAAGAGTTTATTTGAGCAAAATCAATTTGAATCAGGCAACATCTGATCTAGCAGCTAGAAAGAAGTTCGCAGGAGCTGTACCAGATAAAAGACTTTATAGGCAGATGGAGCGAGAACAAGGAAGGTATATAGTAGGCAAGAAACAGGTTAGTTCTTGCAAAGTTACTTCCATTAGGGGACGGCAGGGGTCTCTGCTGACCAGGTGATTCCTGAGGGACTGGTTTAAGATTCAATTCCGTGAGAGCTGAAACTGTAATTGCTAAATCTCTGTTTTGTGATGTGGGCTTAGCATAAGTGACTCCATGTTGGGCCTGTTGTCTTGTTTTTAACGTAACTTACATTTTGCTTCAGAGTGAGTGTTTTTCTTTAAACAGTGTTTCAGAGTATGGAGCTCCTGCCATGACTGTCGTCATTACCAGTCTCAGGATTGCACACCTCTCCTCTCTGCTCACTTGGACTTACTTTATGTTAGATCTTCCTACATTCTGGTTATCTCTCTACATTAACTTCAGTTGTACCATATAACTGAGATAATAGACAAATGTATAAAATCTAAATTTTTATAACCCTGAAATTGGCATTGAGTATTTTCTTAAGATCTAAGAAGGAGGCTTAAAAAATAAGTAAATTTGAGATAGGAAAACTGGCCTCTTATTTATTGGAATTGGCTCAATGAAAGAAAGTTATTTCAAATGAGGAATTTTTGTTCCCAGTTCTTCTGAGAATCTTGTCTTCTACCTGGATTTAATAATTAATAAAATATCAGATAATATGGTGATAAAAATTGATTTGTAAAAAAGTTTTAATTCTAAAATGTCGTACTAAATTGGATAACAATTTGCTTACCTGTTTATATTACTTTTTTGAAATTTTTGAGAAATAATACATTATATCAAACAATTTTTCACCTACAGCTTGTCATTTCTAAACTAAAGGGACATGCTAGTGTCAACAAAGTCTAGGAATACATTACTGATTTGAAATTTTGTTCTTAATGAATAATTATTCATTTCTCTTAAAACTTTGTTAAAAAATTTATACCCAGGATTTGTTTCAGTCAGGTGTGGTAAGACACACAGACTTGGAAATAATTGTCATGAAGGAAGAAGGAGGCATGGCACACGGCACACTTGCAGGGTCCCACAGGGAAGGTGGCAGAGGGGCGGGGGAGAGCTTAGCCCGGCCTCCCATGGAGTTTTTGTGGGAGGGGCTGGGTAAGGCAGGGTAGGTACCTGAGAAAATTTAGGACTGGATAGTTTGAATAATTGAACAGGTTCTGGTCTCTGGTGGTGGTTCCTACTTGCCCAGTACCAGGCCCTAGGGTGATTTAGGGTGGGGGAAATACTGTCCTAGAGTGTGAGAGGTTGGTGAAGGGGATGGTTGGGGGTGTGACTCTGGATTGGCTGGTTATATAGCAACAGTGTGCTCCCAGGGGAGTCCTTTCTATTTCCAGGTCACAGCCAACCCTGGGAGGAGCTGCCTCTTCAAGCCCCAAGTGCCAGACCATCAATACAGAAAATATGAAAATATAGTCAATATAAACTTGATGTTAACATTCACTATGTTTTATAGTTTAAATTTCATACTTTGTTCATTAAAAAACATTGGTTGCAATTGGTGGATTTACTTTTATTTATAAAATAGTCCTTTAAATTTGAATGAAAAAGTACATTTCATAAATCTAGCTGCTTTTTTGTTGGTTCAGTCTGTCAGGGATATTTCTAGAAAAGCAATTATATTTTACAGAAAAGGTATAAACACTGTTGGTGGTGAATTTTTTAATGGTTCTCTCCTCCAAATATTATGATATTATCTATCCTTCAAGGATAATGGTAGTGGTATTAGGTTACATTTCAGAAACAAAAACAACCAAAACAAAACAATTGAGGAATTCAGGATGCCACTGTTATCAACCTAAATAAAGAGGCAAGCCCAAATTACCAAAAACTGAGTTTATTTGGAAATAGCAGAAGAGTTGCAGTTTTGGAATGCATGCTGTGGTAAGCTACAGGCAAGTCCATTGAGGGTTTGAGGTAGACGGTATTTATGACGAGGAGCGTAAAGAGGGGCAACAGCCGGCCTCCAAGCAGTAAGTTCATTGGCTTGAGGATGGGGAGAGATTCTCGGCAGGTGTTCATTGATCAGGTGATAGGTCTTGGTCTTCTGAAAATCAGGCCTTTATGGGAAATCAGCCTCTCGGTTGTTAGGTTCCCATCTTCTGAGGGCACATGCATGAGATTCTCCATTTCATATTTTCCGGTTCCATTTTCGATTGAAATCATTCCACATAACCCAGTTATGGACTCAAGTGCTGTCTCTGTACATACGTCTTTTAGAGATGGTGCCCATGAGAGATTAGAGAATATGCAATAAATTTGTTTTTGTGCTTTACTTTTTGAAATGGTGAGTTTTAGGGTGTCAGACAAAGATAGTGTCAGTTAAAGCCTAATGTGAAATCCTAGAAGTTTAGAAATGAGGTGTTTGTGTGATCGAGACATGTTTATTTCCTCATGGTCACTCGTAGTTGCCGTTGAGGGGACCATCCTCATTACCTAGCCTTTATAATAGCAGTAACTTTGTGAAGCACCCTCATTTGTGTATTTGAGTTTTGCTTTTTTCTCTGTACCGTTATCCTAGAAGCTTGCAGGTTCGGAGCCTTGGAAGAAGGTGATGGGAGGAGCGTCTCCTGTGCTCCCTCATCCCCAGCGGCCGCTGACCGTTCTGTCTGTAATAAGACAGCATAGCTGCCAAGTACTGGGAAGCAGTATATTTTGCTTTTTCTTGTTTCCCATGGGGTCATCCATTGACTTTGAGTTGGCATTGGAGAGGATGCAGGCGCGGATGATGTAAAAGTCATGATAAATAGCCCAGCGCTCAGGTTAGCCTTTGAAACTATAGGGAAATTGTGGCCTTTAACTATGTATCAATTAGGATCTTGGAGAGTTGCATACAATAGAAGACTTGAGTTAAATACTTGAACTAAAGTTTTATTTCTCTCCAAGGTAAAAGAAGATGGGGGTAGGAGGTCTGTGGTGGGTGTGAGAACTCTTTCTGTTTTGCCTCCCCAGCTAATGGGATGCCCACAGTTAAGGATGGCTGCTTCAGCTGCAGCCTTCTTCCATATTCCAGGCAGAGGGAGGAAGAAGTTGGGGAGGGCAAAGGGTACATGCCCCGTTTCGTCCTCTTGTAAGGAGCCTTTCTTGGATGACGTGCCAGCAGCTTCAGCTTACGTCTCATAGGGAGTTGGTGATTCCTGCATGGGTTAATGTTCGTATGAAGCCAACAAAGGTTGTCCTTTCTGCTTTTCCAACCAACTCTGGAAAAATAGCAGCTCTTCTTGGAGAGGTTTTTGAAAAGGGAGGAAGCTGGCAGTTTTAGTTTAAAAAAGTGACAATAATACTAAAAGTAATGATTATAGTACCAATAATAATGATTAACCTGGAGCTTTTATTATATACTAACTGATAGTCTGAGTGTTTTATATATTTCTATGCATAGTTCATTTAATTCTCAGAACAACCCCATTGTTTTCCTCATTCTTTTGGAGGAGGAAATTGAGCCCCTCGGAGGTTAAATAACTTGCTTATAGTGACATAATTGGAAAGTGATGGAGCCCAGATTACAAATCTAGATTGTGTGCTTTAACCACATTTTTATATTCCTTTATAATTTAAAAACCTATAACTCAGAAATAAGCTGAAGGATTTTAAGCCATTGGCCCAAGGTCAGTCAAGTAGTCAGCACTAAACTTCTACTCCTGGGTGTTACTTCCATTGGCTTGGTCTGCTTTCTCTGCATATATCCTCTTATATTTGGGCCAGTCTTCTTGAGAGGTGGCTATTTTTGGCTTGCTGTGGTTCTAAATCCTGAACATCATATTCTTCCTTTAGAATTCTTTTACTTGACGTGGAAGCTCCCAGGAGTCAGTGTAGCTTAGTGGTCAAGAGGGTGGACTTGGCAGCCGAGGTGCCCGTGTTTGAATCCTGCCTGTGCCACTTTTAGCTGTGTGATCTCAGATAAGTCTCATAATCCAGGGGCTTCAGTGGTCTCACCTGTGAAGTGGGTTAGTTACAGTGTCTGTCCCACAGGGCCGCTAGCAGAGGGAGTTGAGGTAGTGCAGTGAAGCTGCTGGGTACCGGGCCTGGAACAGAGGAGGGATTTTAGAAACGCTTTCTATTCTGATTATGTTATTTATCAGAAGTGAACTCCAAATTAAACTCACCACATTTTCTAGCACATATTGGACACTCAGTAAATGTATAAGGAGTGAATGAAAATAACCATCAATTGCTTTATATTGGCCTCTCCTTTCTATACTGGTTGGAATATTAAGGTTAAGAAGATGAGTTATAATGTTTGTATTAACCTCCATTACCAAGACTAAGGACCAGTATTACATTACGCTGTTCATCTTGTGTGATTTCCACGTCACTTTTCTCATCCACAAAACTATTAGTTTTACATTTAGTATTTTCATTGAGGTTGTGTTGAAAGGTATTGCATACATCCAAGGTAGTATTAGTGATGTAAGTTTATGCCATCGTATTTAAAGCCAGATGTTAATGTCTTTGAATCCTTTTCATGTCACATTTTCCAAGTAATATCGATCACCCATTAAATATTAATTTAATCACAGGAATGGTAATGTGGTCATCAGTAAAATGACTTGAGAGGCAGTGTCATTTAACAGTGAGATGAGGACTAGGGAAGCGGGATTTATATCCTCCTGCAGCAGTTTTTCAACATTATATTTGCTTTTGCCTTTGCTGTTTAAATAACACAAGAATTAAATCCTTTTAAAGGGAACGCGTCCATCTCCTTTCACGTGTCACTCTTGTCAGAGAAAATGCTGCATAATACTAAGATGACAGCCCCACCTCTGATGTCACCAATGATGGTACGGTCCTCTCGGAGCCTCTGCCGGGTTCTTGCTGCTGCACGGGGACATGGTTACATTAAAGCTAACGCCCGTCATCTCAGTTATCTCCCTGGAAGTAGTTTCACAAATATAGCAAAGCCCCACGTTGGTTGTTTCGGTAAGCTACCAAGGCAGAGAGCGAGAGGCAGACAGGGAGAGCGAGCGCGAGCACAGGCTGCTCAGCCTTTGTGAGCAGGGCTGAGGCGGCAGCTCCTCTCAGCTAGCTCCTGGTGCTCAGAGTGCTTCCACTGACATCACCGTGGGCAGTGCAGGGCGAAAGGGGCTGCCAGGAAATTTGAAACTAATTTGCTTCCAGTTGACTGGAACAGCAGATTTTGAATTAGCTGGCTTCTTTCTAGCTAACTTTTCTCAAGCGTTAAGCTGATGAACTGGGCATTTTCTATGATCAATGGGTAACTGCTGGAGCTACAGTAATCTCTGTGAGTAACCTCTATTTGTAGGTCTATGCAGGCAAATAGATTTTTATATATCTCTCTCTTGTAAAATGCTGCTGTGAAATGATCCGTCTGTATTATTGACTGCTTTTGCTTACTAGTCTTGTCTTTTGACCATCCCAGTAGGAGACTCCTGGGGCTAGACCAGGTTTGTCTGAATCTCGCCATAGAGAAGAGCATACTGCATCTATTCAGGGATGTCCACGCCACCGCTTTTTAATTCCCAGTCATCAGAATGATGCCACCTGCCCCTAGAATGCTTTTGCCTAGCACCTCACCTGGCTTTAAGCTAGAATGTTTATTTTAGCATCTGACACTGGATTTTCCAGAATTTTTATTTTTAAATAGAAAGCAGAATATTATTCTTACCTGTAATTTTATTCCCTTTTTTTTGTTGTTGTTGAATGAGCTTTCCTGGGAACACAGAATTCTGTCAGCATATTTCTGCTCCCTGTTTGTGATGGTATTATATAAAAAGAAAGAGGAAAACGGGCTACCCCTGTAGTTTCATAAGGACATAATATTGTGGCGCTGTATGGGTATAGGGGAGGAGTTTCTCTTAAAGAGCTCAGACTCCTTTCCATGTGCACGCCAGAAGTATGGCTCTGGCTGAATAGCCTAGAAGAGAACAAGGTTAGCCACAGGATAGCAGCAGGAATGTCCTGTGAACACTGTAGTTGTGGCTGAGGTAGTCTCTATTACAGGTTTATAATAGATGTTTAACTCCTGAGTTTACACACAGGGGTGTCTTTTTCCTGTCCATTGAAAGTGTCACTTTTAGAATAATTCAAGATTTATTTCTCTCTCACCAGGGAACTTGACTTTAAACTTTATGTAAAATTTGCATTTTCAGATATGCTTGGAATTATTGCTCATGTCAGTTTGCAGCTTGAATCCTTAAAACTGTGGGTCTCCTATTGAGCATAAAAGCAACTGAATGCAAATATGGATCAGCTGAAGCTTATTGCAGGCGGAAGGCTGAGTGAGGGTGTTTACTGCTGCACCTCCCCTCTGTCTGACACACGGCAGTTTCTAGAAGTCCACGGCTGTAGCTGATCATCACTGCTAGGAACTCAGCTGCTTGGCATTCATGATTTTTTAGAAAAAGAATTGTATAAGTATTTTGAAACATCAGTTTCAATTTCTTAAATATTAAAAGGTTTCATAAAATATTTTATATAATAATTTATATTAGCACTACCATACCCATGTTAACTTTAGCAGAAGAGAGGCTGCTGTGAGCAAGATTGGGAGTTATTTAAAAGTTTAAACTTTTTTTGCTTTTTAAAATAATGACAAAAAGTCAATGAAGATCAGAGAAATTTTAAAATTGGGTTTTTCAAAGAATAGAATGGTGGTTACCAGGGGTTGGGGGTGAAGGAAACGGGGAATTATTGATCAAAAGATGCAAACTTCCAGTTATAAGACGAATAAGTTTTGGGGATCTATGTACAGCATAATAATTATAGTTAATAATATTCTGTTGTATACTTTGAAGCTGCTAAGAGACTAGATCTTAAATGTTCTCACCACAAAAAAGAAATGGTAACTATGTGACACGACAGAGTTGTTACAGCTATGGTGGTGATTATTTTGCAGTCTGTAAGGATCAAATCAACCCACTGGACACCTTAAACTTACGCAATGCTCTATGTCAATTATATCTCAATAAAGCTGGAAAAAAATTAAAAAAAAACCTGGGTTTTTGAAAGTGTGGGTTCCTAAACAAGAAGAAGTAGTTGAAAATGGATAGAATTGATGAAATCAGAGGAGCAGCTCTGATTGGAAGAAACAAGGCTGAAAGGAGAAGCACAAAGTGTAGATATAAAAAGAAACAAAAATTATGAGAGGTGGATGATGGATAAAAGCAGGGAAACCTACTGTTGGAAAAAGGAAGCTAGCTTTAAAAAACAGTGATTGTAAAGCTTGCTTTAGTTCAGCTCTTCAGCTTGGCGTTGCTTCTCCATGATGAGTAGCCTTGCTCTGTGCACGGGCAGAGACTTTGGTTTAAAATCAGTGGGCTGTCCTTACCTCACTCATTTCACCTCTGTGTGCAGTGTCCCTCCACAGCTTACAGAACTGCCTCTGAAATTGACTGGTATGGTAAGCCAGTGTCACTTCCCCAGGGATTAGAATTGAATGAGAGAAATTGGGTTCAGAATCATTAGCATGTGAAATTTAGTTCGCAGTAAGCACAGCTGTAACTATTAATCACTTAGGGAAGGTGTGTCCAGATAATGGAACAGTCTGTTTGTGTGCACATGCTGATGGCTTGTGCAGTGTTTGGCAGGCCTTTCCCTGGTTTTCACAGCATATAAATGCCTTAAATATCTGTGCTTTTAGAGAGTTGTTATTGACCAGACAATAGCCAGCGTCCTCAACTCCGCACTGTAGCCTTCTCCAAAATGTGACTTGTTAAGGTGAAGAGGGTGTACCAAAATATAACGTACTTAGATTACTCATTTAGTAAATTGTGATTACTCAAACTCGTTTTCTGTTATTTTTATTATACTAAGTATATTTTCTGTCACGTAGTAAAAATGGATTAGATTATTCTCTTTTTTTTTAATACAACTTTTTTTATTTCATTGCAAATCTGAACCATGCATGCATCACTGTGTTACTGGAGGGATTTATTGATTATTACACATAAAAACACTGATCATTACTATTCACAGTTAAGGATTATGGCTACTTATGGGTGAAATGTATTTGAGATTTTTTTGGCTCTGCAAGGCTTACTTTTTACATTTGCTTGGTAAATTGGACTTTTGTCTTCCAATTTTTTTTGTTGATTTATGAAATTTCAGATTAAAGGGCACAAAGAAGTCACACTTCTGTCTATGGGACTGAATTCCTTGTTCACAAGTCAGAGGGAGTGTGTCTGTAAACATGTTTCTGTAAATTTTCCAGTGTTAAAATAACTTAAGAATTCATAGTTCTTTCATCATGGTAACTGATTAAGTTTGAAGGTGTTGGCTGACTGATATTCATTAGGAATCAGAGGCCCGTGGATGTTATTGTGCTTATGAACAACCTACATGGAAAGGAGAGAAGACGTGTGATACTGGGTTGGCCGTGACTTGTCAAGGATTGAGAGTTTGTTGAATTTTACTCATGGAAAATAGATTATGGACCCTTAGTGCACTCTCAGAAGTTCCTCATCAGAGAATTTGCCCAGGCATTTTTATTTTACAAGTAATATATCCAATGAGAAGAACACTAAAAGTCTGGGAAAATGACCCAGTTTTTAAAAATTGAAAAACCTTCCCTTTCCCTCAGCCCTTTTCCTTTAAGTCCCAGTGTAATTTTTTAGGGCTGTGGACAGATGTGAAGGTACAGGCTTTTACTAATGCTCATTTGCCTTTGCAGTAATTTTAGGGTTTTGTGGTCTTTTTGCATAAGTGTAGAGTCATTGACCATCCATTGTGAGAGAAGTTTGCTGTGAGCCGTAAGGTAAAGAAGAGGTCCTATCACAGTAGAGGCGACACTCTTCCTCTCTTGAAAGGTCTCTTGGGTGATTGGAGGGTACAGCTGACCAGAAGGAGCAAGCCTTTCTTTTGGTGGGAACGGAACTGTGTGTGTTCTTCAGTTGTTGCGTATGTGATTAACACCTGGACCTTTCTTTTAAGAAGTGGGAACTCTTGAGATTATCTTCTACAATAAAAAGGAGCCATTTAAGTGTTCAGAACAACTTCTAGATGTTGTTATAGTTCTCTGGGGAAGGTCTTATACTTTAATGTGTGTGCAAATCACCTGGGGATCTTTTCAGAAATACGGATTCTGATTCGGAAGGTCTAGGAGGGCGCCTGAGTCTTCGTGTTTAACCAGCTCCTCAGTGATGCCTATGCTACTGCCCCAAGGCCACGCTTTGAGTAGGAAGGTTCTAGAGCAGTGCTTTCAAATAGAATTTTCTGTGATCATGGAAACATGTGCTGTATCTGTGTGGTGCAATATGGTAGCCACTAGCTACATATGAGATTGAGTACTAGATTTTCAATTTAATTAATTTAAATAGCCCCATATGTGGCTGCAACTACCATATTGTATAGCATAGCATTTAGAGACTAAGATAATCGAGAAATTTATGCTTCATAGTAATAGCCCATGTAGGATCATGTTGGTTTCTAGAACTGTTGCCGAGATCATCTCCGCTTCGCTTGACACTGCCTACACTTCGTCTGCTGTGGACAAGTGTATACAGATGGCGTGCTGATTGCAAGCTCCCTGGTGGCAAGAGTCACGCTGGCCTTGTTTGTTGCTCTGTTTTTCAGTGCTCACCGCATACTTGGTGCACAATAAATGTTAGCTGGGCAATTGGAAGAATTAGCTTGCTCTGAAGTTAGGAGGGACCCCCATGTTCCAGCCTTCTATTCAAGCCTGTCCTTGGGAGTAGGGGACAGAACTCGGGTGGCACTGACATGGAGTATTTTGCTTTTGTTTTGGGAGGTTTCTTTTTATTTCTGTTTTGAGGTTCTATTAAATGATATCCTTTTGGTTTTTGGACATTATTCATTGGTTCAACAAATATATCCATTTTGCTAGGTACTGTTGTTGTAGGCTCTGAGGATATAATGGTAAAGAAAGCAGATAAAGTTCTTGCCTTTTTTTTTTTTGGTGTTATGATCTCGTTTATGTAAAATTACAACATATGTGTCTGTATCTTATAGTTAGATATGTAAATTTAGTTTTAAAATTCTACACGTTTACATGTGTCTATGGAATGGGCTTTGAATTATGGGTTAAAGTTATGATAAATTGAGACTTTCTATTTTTTCTTTCTTTTTTTTTAAAAACTTTTATTTTTTTCAGATGTACGTCATATTTCGAATTCTGTGTACATCATGTTCACCACCTGAACACTAATTATAGTGCATCCCCTCACATGTGAGCCTAATCACCCCTATTGCCCTGCCCCCTCCCCCCTTCCCCAATGGTAACCACCAGTCCAATCTCCAATGCTAGGTGTCTTTTGTTCTTGCCTTTTTGAGTTTATATTCTGTGACATCAAAAACTAAACAAGACAAACAAAAAAGCTTTTCCTAAAGATGACTGGCCCAATCTCTCAAGATTGTGTGTATTCATAATCATGTTCTCCTGAAGGCTCTAGGCTTACACATGACAGTCATATTCTCTTGGGAAACGTACATCCTGTTGCTCAGAATTCCTCATGATAAACGTTTTTACTTCCATCACATTTCAGCTTCCAGGTCTGCAGTAGACTTGCCAAATAGTTCTTGTTATTATTTTCTTTTCTTCAGCTATTTTATTTTAAGGAGTTTGCTAGCCAGAGTGGAAGAAAACCCATTTCGTTTACTTGTCCTCAAACAGGATCATTCTTAGAAGGGCCATGGTCTTTCTGAAGCCCATTGTATGGAGCAGGCTAAGTTCCCCATGATTTGAAGAAATGTTTTTTTATTGACAGATAATTGACATATAACATTATATTAGTTTCAGGTGTATAACGCAATGGTTTGATATTTGCATATATTGCGAAATGATCACCTCAAGAAGTCTAGTTAACATCTGTCACTATACATAGTTACAAAATTTTTTTTCTTATGATGAGGACTTTCAAGATTAGCAACTTTCAAATATCTAATACAGTATTATTAACTACAGTCACCAGACTGTATATTACATCCTCATGACTTATTTTATAACTGGAAGTTTGTACCTTTTGACCCCCTTCACCCATTTTGCCCACCCCCTACCCCCTGCCTCTGGCAACCAGCCGTCTATTCTTTGTATCTGTGAGCTTGGTGTTTTTTGTTTGTTTCTATTTTAGATTCCACGTGTAAGTGAGATCATATGGTATTTGTCTTTTTCTGTTTGACTTATTTCACTTAGCTTGATGCCGTCAAAGTCCATTCATGTTGTCGCAAATGGCAAAATTTCCTTCTTTTATATGGCTGAATAATAGTCCATTGTATAGATATGCCACATTTTCTTTATCCATTCATCCATCAGAGGACACTTAGGTTGTCTTCATATCTTGCCTTTTGTAAGTAATGCTGCCGTGAACACGAAGGTGCAGATATCTTTTCCAGTTAGTGTTTTTGTTTTCTTCAGATAAATACCCAGAAGTAGAATAGCTGGATCATATGGTAATTCTAGTTTTAATTTTTTGAGGAACCTCCATACTCTTTTCCATATTGGCTGCACTAATTTACATTCCCACCAACAGTCCAGAAGGGTTTCCTTTTCTCCATACCCTCACCAGCGCTTATTATTTCTTGTGTTTTTGAAGATGGCAATTCTGACAGGTGTGAGGGGATATCTCATTGTGGTTTTGATTTGCATTTCCCTGATGATGAATGATATTGCGCATCTTTTCATGTACCTGTTGGCCATCTGTGTGTCTTCTTTGAAAAAATGTCTGTTCAGATCTTCTGCCCATTTTTTAATTGGATTGTTTTTTTGCTATTGAATTCTATGAGTTATTTATATATTTTGGATATTATCCCCAAAGCAGATATATGATTTTGCATTTTCTCCTGTTCAGTAGGTTGCCTTTTAATTTTGTTGATGATTTCCTTTGCTGTGCAGAAGCTTTTTAGTTTGATATAAAAGAATTTTCTTTTTCCTGAGGAAGATTAGCTCTGAGCTAACTGCTGCCAATCCTCCTCTTTTTTTTGCTGAGGAAGACTGGCCCTGAGCTAACATCCATGCCCATCTTCCTCTACTTTATATGTGGGATGCCTACCACAGCCTGGTATGCCAAGAGGTGCCATGTCTGCATCCGGGATCCAAACCGGCGAACCCCAGGCTGCCAAAGCGGAACATGTGAACTTAACCGCTGTGTCACCAGGCCAGCCCCTAAAAGAATTTTTTTTTCCTTATTTCATTTCATTTTATTATAAGCCTGTCCCTATGTTCCAGAAATGGATGGCTATTTAATATACAACCCAGAGCACTCCTGAAATCGATCTTAATATTCAAAAGTATCCCATTTCTTTCTCAGTGTGTTAAATCAAGAGAAGAAAATGTTAAAAAAAAAAAATCAGCGGGCTTCTTTCATCACAGGAAAAGCGTCTTTACTGAACAACAGGAAACGAGTTGTGAAGCATCTGACCAAATACCCAAAGCAGCAGATGAGATTCCTGTCAGAGAAAGATGACTCCCGAGGGAATATAAATAGATACCTCTCAAAGTGTCTGTATTTCACATGAGGGTGAAAAGCTCTTTTTTCCTCTCCCCTCCTACACTCTTTACACTACTTTTTCGTTCCTTTAAGGGGAGAAATAAATGCAGTAAAGCCATGAGATCTTATTAATGCAGATTCTACTAGTGTGTGGTTTATATTTAGGTAAGTGCTAAAATTCTTTTTTTATACTTAGCAAATCCCTTTGTCAAAGATACAGACCAAATTTGGGCAGGACTAATTCAGTAAGGAGGCGGAGAAATAGCTATTTCAGTTTTCGGTTGGATTCTTACATTAGTGATAGGTGTAGACTGACAGAAGGCTAAGGAGATTTGACAAGTTGGGTGTGAGAGTGCCCAGCAGCTGGCGTGGGCTGAGCAGTGGCTTCTCGAGGCGTGTTGAAGTTCGCAAGGGCTGGGACAGAGGCGCGAGGTGCCCGCGCGTGTGGAGACTGTGCAGGGCAGGCAGCATCCTGCCCCTCTGCCCCACTGCTCTGCTTTTGTCCGAGCGTGGGCACTCACCGTCTCCCCCGCGCTGTTGCCTGCAGCCGTGCTGTCGCTCCTGAGTCTGTTGATGCTTGTGCTTTCTCCCCGTACAGCCTTCCCATGCTGCCGGGTGAGCTTTCTAATAAGCTGGACAGACTTTTCATGCTTTGGCAGTATTCAGTTTGGAATCCCCTAGGCTCAGCACATAGCAGGTAATTAATACGTTTGTTGAATTGAGTAAATGAGCTTTGGAAATGATAGGCATTTAATGGAAAGGATCTATGGCCCTGTTTTAAAAGGGTGTGGAAAAAATTCTTATGTAAAAGAATTTGGTGTTTTTAAAAAATTATCCTAAATAGTCCTGATTTTTAAACAGAAGTAATAATTGAGAAATTCTAAATAAAAAAAGTCAGGATTAATATTTCATGAAGTTTTGTCTCTTGGTAAAGGCAGTTCAGGTGGTGCCAAGAAATGCAAACAGCAAAAATGCACTGCTTTGCTGTCTAACAAAGGGGCGCCTTGTTTGAGAGGGAAGATTCGATGTGGGGCCGAGTGAGCCCATTGGTGAATGCTGTGACCCGAGACACATCGTGGCTAGGCTCTGTCTACCCAGAAGGTAGAGCACGAAGATTGTTTCATTCTTCAGTATGTTTGCTAACACTACTGCTATTAGAAGTGAAGGTCTGGCAACTCAGAGGCCTCTTAGTTTCTCCCTGGAATTTACTCCTGAGAAACAGAAGACCAGGAATCTAGTCCTAACTTTTATTTCCATAAAATACTTTATTGAACATCTTTCCATTTACCTGGGTCAAATCATTTAGCCTCATAGAACATTTATTTCCCTTGGTCTATGCCAGTTCTTATTTAGTTAAAAGTAAATAAAACTTATTAGAATAGTACTTATCAGAACAATGACCCTAGAACAGGATGGTTAGACTTGTGCAGTGAGCCCCTCATGCAGGGCTGTGCATTGCCTTCTCTCTTCCATCTGTCTCAGTTGCCAGATCGTTATATCAAGGCATCACAAGCATTTGCCCACACTTGGTGCCTTTGCAGTCTAGTTTATGAGGTTCATTTTAATGAAAAGTATTAAAAATGAGGTGGAGAAATTATTTAATTGCTTTGAGGCCCCTTTTCTTTTTTTTCTTGTTTTTTTGGTGGGAAGATTGGCTCTGGGCTAACATCTGTTGCCAATCTTCCTCTTTTTGCTTGAGGAAGAGTGGCCCTGAACTAACATCTGTGCCAGTCTTCCTCTATTTTGTATGTGGGATGTCACCACAGCATGGTTTGATGAGTAGGTCCACACCTGGGGTCTGAACCCGTGAACCCCGGGCTGCTGAAGTGGAGCACATGAACTTAACAAACACTACGCCACCGAGCTGGCCCCGAGGCCCCTTTTTTGATTGCTTTATGGTCACTTCTCTGTGGGCCAGTGGGCCAGTGTTTATTTTAGTGGTTGTTTTATAGATGGCAATTTAAACTGTTGGAACAAAGTGGGCTCCTAATTGATAGAGTTTAACTTTTCTTCCTTTTGTTGAATGGATTTCACTGTAGTATATTTTGGTGTTAAGTATACATATGGCTTCAGTGGTCACTATGGACAATTTTGTTAAAACACTTCATGATAGATTAAAAATTGTAGCCTTTTGAGCTTTAAAATATGAGCTAAGATGTTCATTTATTTCATATATATGTACTATATGTAATATACAGCTAAAATTCTCTTGACATTTGTAAGGAGGAGAGGTGACTTCTTGCAAGGGCTAGTGATTAAGGAAAGGCTTAATTAAGGAGAGGGGATTTGAGCTAGGTCTGGAAAGATGAGAATAACCTAATCATGTAGAGATGGGAAGAAAAAGTATGTCATGTGGAGAAAAGAGGTTGAGCAAAGGCAAAGGAGTATAAAGCTCAGAGTGTGTTTGTGGTGAACTTTGTTTCCAGTGTATGCTGGAGGAACCTTCTGAAGGTCGTCGCGCACTGCCTGCCTCCATCAGTTCAAGAAGTGGTAGTATAACATATTTGAAAAGGGAGTTGAGTGAGAGAGGGAGTGGATTATGGCTCCTAATAACTTCTGGATAAGGAGTTTGGACTTTAGACTATTCTGTAGGCAATGTGGAACTACTGAAAGCAACATAAATTTTTGGTTTAGGAAGAATATCGTGTAAAAGTTGAAGTGGGAAAATGTGGTTGGACATTGGATCACCATTTCAGGAGATTTTTCAATTCTGTGAAGACACGTACTAGGGTACCTCACTATCAATAAAAATGGTGGAGGGGAGGGATATAAGTCATAGCAGAAGCAGAGTAGACAAGCTCTGATTTTATTTGTTGTGTCATGTTGGGAAGTACACCTCATTCCTTTGAGCCTGTTTTCTCACCTATTTATGTCAGGTGAATGAATTCTTAGATCCTTTGACATTTGAAATTTTATATTCTATGATCCTCGAGGTTTTTTTACTCCAGCTTAGAGAAATAATGAAAAGCATTATAAAATCTAAAGGAAACATTTCCCACTGTGGACTAAGTACTTCTCTAACTACTTTAAGCTATTTTGGTATGTTAAAGAAAGAAAAACAGTGTTTTGGATTGTTCACTTTTTTTCCTTTCATTGCATATTAACAATGAATTTATAGCTTCAAAGTACCAAGAAACTAAAGTTCCCTGAATGATTAAGGGAGAGAAAACTGTTAAAAGCCTAAAAAAAGTGTAAAATATGAAAACTGTTTTAAAAAAAGTGTAAACAAATGTCATATAGAATACCTTCCAGTTCATTTTGTGAAGCTAATTACCTTAATACCAAAACCAAACAAAGATAATACAAGACAACTACAGACCAATATTGCTTATGAATATAGATGCAAAAATACCAGAAAGCTGTATCTGGGAACATATAAAAAGGATTATACACCATGACCAAATGTGATTTATTCTGGGAATGCAAGGCTGGTTCAGTATATAAAAATCAATTAACGTAGTACTCTCACACTAGAATAAAAGATAAAACCCGCATGAGTATCTCAATCCACAAAGCAAAAGCATTGGACAAAATTTGATGCCCTTTTATGATAAAAACAGTCAACAAACCTAGAAGTAGAAGATATCTTCCTCATTTTGGTATAGGGCGTTTGTGAAAAAGCCACAGCTAACATCATACTTAACGATGAAGGACTGAAATCTTTCCCCTAAGATTAGGAACAAAACGAGGATGTCTGCTCTTACCATTTCTGTTCATCGTTGTACTGGGGATTCTAGCCAGGGCAATTAGGCAAAAAAATAAGATAAAATAAAAGGCATCCAGATAGGAAAGAAGAAAGTAAAATTATCTCTGTTTTCAGATGACATGATCTTGTATATAGGAAATCCTAAAGAATCCACAAAAAAGCTTTAGAACTAAGAAGTTCTGGAAGGTTAAGTTCAATATTCAGTAACCAATTGTATTTCTATATGCTAGCAATGAATAATCTGAAAATGAAATTAAAAAGCAATTCTACTTTTAATAGTATCAAAAAGAATGCCACAACTAGAAGGACCTGCAACTAAGATATACGACTATGTACAGGGGGGTTTGAGGAGATAAAGCAGAAAAAAAAAAAAAAGAATAAAATACTTGGCATAAATTTAACAAAAATAATGCAAAACTTGTACATTTAAAACTATAAAAGTGTTTAAAGAAATTAAAATTAAATAAATGGAAACACAGCCTATGATCATGGATCAAAAGATGTAATAGTAATACTGTCACAGTGCTGGCACTCTGCAAGTTCACCCGAGTTCCTATCAGAATTTCAGCCGTCTGACAAGCTGACCCTAAAATTCACGTGGGAAACGCAAGGGGCCCAGAGCAGCCAAAACAGCTTGGAGAAGGAAGAACAGAGTAGAAGGACGCACACCTCCTGAGGTACTTTCTGCAAAGCTGCAGTAATCTAGACAGTTTTATACCGGCAACAAGATAGGCTTCTAGCTCAATGGAATAGACTTGGAAGTCCAGAGATAAGCCTTTACATTTATGGTCAGTTGATTTTCTACAGTGGTATCAAGACAGTTCAGTGGGGGAAAAGAATAGTTTTTTCAAGAAATAGTGCTGGTTCAACTGGATATGCACATGCAAAAGAATGAAGTTGGATATCTGCTTCACACCATATACAAAGGTTAACTCAAAATCGATCAAAGGTCTAAATGTAATAGCTAACACTGTAAAACTCTTAGAAGAAAATGTAGGAATAAATCTTTGTGACCTTGGATTAGACAATAATTTGTTACATATCACACCAAAAGCACAAGCACCAAAAGAAAAAAAATCGATAAGGTGGATTGTCTCAAAATTAAAAACGTTAGTGCTTTGAAAGACACCATCAACTAAGGGAAAATACAACCCACAGAACAGGAGAAAATATTTGCAGAGTATATATCTGATAAAGAACTTCTGTCCAGAATATATAATGTACTCTTGTAACTCAATAATACAAAAGACAAGTAAACCAATTATAAAATGGGCAAAGGATCTGAATAGATATGTCTTTAAACAAGATATATAAATGGCCAATAAGTACATGACAAGATGCTCAGTATCATTAGTCACTAGGGAAATGCAAATCAAAACCACAGTGAGATATCATTTCACACCCACCAGGATGGCTATAATAAAAAGGATGGGCAGTAATGGAACTCTTAGACATTGCTAGTAGAAATGTAAAATGGTGCAGTTGCTTTGGAAAACTGGCAGTTTCTCTAAACATTAAATGTAGGATTACTATATGACCTAGAAATTCCACTCATAGGTGTATACTCAGGAGAATTGAAAATAAATGTAGACGTGAAGACTTGTATACAAATGTTCATTATTTATAATTGCCAAAAAGTGGAAACAACACAAATGTCCATCAACTGATGAATGGAGAATGATGAAGAAACTGTAGTATATGTATACAATGGTTTATTATCTGGCAATAAAAAGGAATGAAATTCTGATACATGCTGCAATGTGGATAAACCTTGAAAGTATTGTGCTAAGTGAAAAAAGACAGACACAGAATGGCACGTATTGTCTGATTCCGTTTATATGACAGAAAGTCTCTTGGCAGTTACCAGGGGCTGGGGAGACAGGGTAATGGACAGTGACAGCTAATGCATACAGGGTTTTTTTTGTGAGGGAGGTGATGAAAATGTTCTGGAAATTTAGATAGTGGTAATGGTTGCACAAAACCACTGAATCTTAAGGGGAAAAATTTTTAAAGTTTTATTGCATTCTTTACTGAAAAATTAAAAATGTCAATATGCCATTCTAGGAAGAGGGATCTTTATTGTTTTTAACTGTCTTCCTTTTCAAAACCAGGATTTGAAAAGTTGCTTCCTCTTCAGATTTCAGCAAGCCACATCCTCTTAGTTCTGTCTCGTGAAGGTATTTTAAATAAGGCCATCACACAGAAGTGCTTCTTGAATTCCATCAATACTTGATTCAAATTTAATTTTAGAAATATACTTCAAATTATTTTAAAAATGAAATATGAAGCAGTATGTACTCTCAGATGTATTACTGTTTATCAAATTCTGCACACTGTGGGATGCTATGGCTTAACTCATGCTTCCAAGTTACCTTATTTTCTACATGCGCAGAATCAAGTCTTTCATATCGTTTCCATGTATATACTCAGACATTTGTCAAATATGTCACTAAACAGGAAGGTTGGAGCTCGCAGTGCTTTAAAAACAGCAGCAACAATGACAATAACAACAAATGTCTTCTTTCATAAAGTTGTCAAAGTGAGTACTCTACATTTCTGGTGTAGAGTAGGATTTTCCTGATGGAAAGTAACCAAGACCAAGTTCACAAGGAAATTGGCTGCTGGAGCTGAGATGACTGTAACTCTTATCCCTAAAGCCCCAAATTAAATTTTTGTTCAGCAGAACGTCTTCATTATTTTCTCTCACTGCCGTTTTAATAAGAAAATGTTGTAAATTTGATCCCAAATAGTAAGTATATACTAATTATTGTTTTCAGTGCTTAATTTTTTGGGATTCTGCATATGATACCATTTAAATTTTTTTGCAGTTGAGATCCTGGAAATTTTTCTCAACACGTTAAATTTCCTGTTCCATTTTGACTTCACTCTCATTCTCCAGGGATGTCCTGAAAGCATTTTTTTTCCCCATAGAAATCTAGCTATAAAGGGTAGGCTTCTGGCTGAAAAAATATTTACTGACTTTAAATAGATTGTATCTTTTTTCTGAGGCTCTGTCTCAGAGGTTGCACTGCACAGATATTGTTGGCTGAACCATAGGCTATTTGTTGTTCTGCCCAATATAAATATTTTAGTTGCTGCTTCGTGAGTAGTATTTGGGAAGTGATATGTGTCCTTATTTTAATCTCTTTTTGCATATGCAGCAACTGAGTTGCACGTACAGGACTTTATCAGAAGCCAGGTTAAATATGGCGTGTGTCATTAGATTGCCTCCTTCTGTGCCAAAATGTTTGTGATTACATTCATGTAAGCTAAGTGGAAGGGACCACTGTCACGGTTATGTGTGGCAGGGTGGTGGTGGGGGGGAAGCAAACAGTGAAAGAATCAAATAAAGATTATTGAGTGCCTAACATGTGTGGATATTTATTAATACACATTGGAACCTATTGTTCAAAACAAGTCATTGTGTACATTCTGTTCTATTCATAGGTGATCATGGAGGAAGCACTTTACTCCCACCACATGTCACAAATGAATTTCCAGAATATGGGACCATGGAGGAAAGTGGAGAAAGCCTAAGAGCTTCTCTCAAGTTTGATGCAGAGTCTCTGCCATGTTGCCCACAAGGGCAGCAGGGGGTCCAGCTTCTTGCCGGCCACCACTCTGGGCTTGACAGTGTTACGGAAGGACCAAAAGATGTTGGAGAGCCCCCCTCTCAAAGTCATCTCAAGGAACAAAGTTTACAACCCATTGACTCTTTGATTTCAGCTCTGAAAGCCACAGAAGCCAGAATAGCTTTAGGAACATTACAGGCTACAAAGGTACTAGACAAAGATGCTGTTTCTAGTTTGTCAGTTCAGCAGGTGGAAAAAGAGGTGGACACTGACAGTCAGAAAGTACAGAGATCCAACAAACTGTTCTCTGCTGGCCAAGAAAAATCACCAGATAGACCTTTCTCAGCTGAAGTTATGACTGAGGACAGTTTGTGTTTGAGCATCCAGAAGGATCTGACGGTACTGTTAACTGGAGAAACTCAGGCAGAGCTTCCCCAGATAACCACTGGGAGAAGAGTGGCTCTCCACGTGCAGAAGCCAGCTTGTCCAGTCTCCGCTGTGGGGAGCCCAGCAGCAACCCACGACTCTGCGGGCAGTGTTGGTGTTTTGAGAGAGAGAAGGTCTGATCTGGGGCGAGAGCACCCAGGGGGCTGTGATCGAGGCGGCTCTGCGGGACGCCCAGGCCGGGTCAAACATGTGGGATTTCAGGGGGTGGAAATATTGTGGACAGGAGGGGAGAAAGGAGAGACATGGCATCCTGTGGATTATGAGACATCATTGGAAAGGACCACCTCTCTTGAAAGCAAAGAGTTTTCCAAAGTGCCAGACCATCTCGTCTCATCTGCTCGTTTATGTAATTCAGTTGGTTTAACTGAGAATGTTTGGGATGGAACCTGGAGAGCACCTTCAGAGAGGCCTGGCGCCAGCTCAGGGACATTTTCCCCTGCCCCTCTTGTTGAGAGTGGAGAGGATGAAGTCTTCCTAAAGGAAAACAAAGAACATCTTGAGAAGAAGCCTGAACTGGAGAGAGACCAGGAAAGGTGAGCTCCCATAGTAGTGCTGCTGTCTTTGACGCCTGGTGCAGATTATAGGAAACCCTTATCCTGTGCTTGGCTGTGAGAACTCAGCTCACAATATCCTGGATCCTTGTTATCATAGACGGGAAGAGAAGGTACTGTAAGCTAGGTTCCTTCCAAGTTTCTAAGATCCTAAAGTAAGCTTGTAATGAAGCTGTCCTTTAGGCATAGACCAAGGAAGCAGAGTTATGGAGAGCCTGTGAACACTAAACTTTGTGAATCCATTTCTGGCATTTTGTTATATTTGACAGGTTTCAAGTTTTCCAATATTGAGGTAACTAAAACACCCCACAGTTATCCTTAATAATGTGAAGGGGTTTGGACTCCTTTGACATATCCTGTAGTCATCACATTCTGTCTTAGGCTTGTTTTCTTAATAATGTGAAGGGGTTTGGACTCCTTTGACATGTCCTGTAGTCATCACATTCTGTCTTAGGCTTGTTTTCTGGGTGCAACACCAGTGCCTACATCCCTCCTACCTACATGTTTGAGCACAGAGGTTCTGGGTTTGGGCTGACCCAACTTTCTAGGTTTAGAAAGGAGGTCAGGAGGCCAGAACTAGATTATAATTCACTCGTTCCATGGCATTCACATGAGAATCCCTTCTCACATGTAGTGTATGTTTTGTTTATAGCCCTGATAAGTAAACTTGGCATCATACGGTATTTCTTGGTCTTGCCATACATTTCTGACATCCGTACCAGCTTAGAGCCTGGATAAATGGAAGACATGTGTTTTACTTTTTCACTTCCTTTGCTTGTAGTTTGACCATATAGTGCTGCTTTTGGCAAAATCATTTGTGGTGTACTATTATTTTGAATTTGTACTGTCTTTTCTCCCGTCAGTCCTCATGACACCACAAGTTATAGTTTATATGGGAGAACATCTGTGTCAAGGCTGAAGGGTTTTATTGGTTTGTTTGGTGTAAGGAAATGCGTTTTCCTCTACAGTTAATTAACAAATCAGCTGAGCATGCTGCTCCTTTAGGATGGCTGGCAGGACTCCTCCTCTCCACTCCCACTCCCTGCCCCCAACTCATAAAATCTCCAGACTTCCCTCAAAAGCAGCGTCGATATGTGGCACATGGCTCAGTAATTATATTCTCTCTGGAATAAGCACTTTGGCTTTTGTGCAGATTATTAATTTATTCCTCGTCTCCTCCCTCCCACCTTCCCTCCTTTCCTTCCACAAATGAGTTTTGATTGTCTGTTATGTCCTTAACACCGCTAGATGCTGGGCATAAAGGAATGTTCAGAGTAGGTATGGCCTCTGGTCACTGTCCCCATGCACTTTACTGCTGAAGATAACCACTGAACATTTAAACACATTAATAATTATAGGATCACAACTTGTACTGGGTTTTGTGAAGGGAAAGAAGAGAGACATACTAGAAAAAATAATTTGAATGCAGGAGAGAAGCTAATTCACTTGATGGCTTGGGGAAGGCCTTTCTGTGGAAATGATAATTAGGCGGAGACTTGAGGAATGAATATGAGTTAGCCAGGTGGAGAATGGGAAGGAAGAATATTCCAGAAGAGGGAACAATGCGCACAGGAGGCCTGTGCCTCCTGTGGATTGCCTGCCTCCATGTGCTTCCTGGAGCTGTGCAAAGCAAAGACCTTAGGGTAAGTTTAAAGATTTGAAACTCCTCCAGTTCGGCTCGAGCTTAAGGAGCTGGGAGAGAGTGGTGGGCAGAGTGTGGAGAGATCGGGAGCAGCTTCATCATAGAACTTTCCATTTTATTCCAAGTGCAGTGAGAAGCCATTAAGGAGTTATAAACCCAAAATAGTATTTCGTATATGGTAGACCTTCAGAAATTTAAAAACAACAAAGAAAACTGTATTATTGAATATTAAGTCCTGGTAATACCTAGGAATATGGATAATTTATGGGGTAGTTTTATTCCTGTTTATGGGAATCTGATGCTCAGAGAGGTTAAGTTGCCTAGTGACATAGCTAGTAATTGGCATATTCAGAATTCAGCTCCATGTTTTTCTAACTCTTGACTACTTGCTGTTACTGAGTTTTAAAATTTTACTTAGTTAATCTAATGTTCATTTTTTTTTTTGGAGGAAGAGTACCCCTGAGCTAACATCTGCCGCCAATCCTCCTCTTTTTGCTGAGGAAGACTGGCCCTGAGCTAACATCCTTGCCCATCTTCGTCTACATTACATGTGGGACGTCTGCCACAGCATGGCTTGCCAAGTGGTGCCATGTCTGCACCCGGGATCTGAACCGGTGAACCCCGGGCCGCTGAAGCGAAACATGTGAACTTAACCGCTGCGCCACCAGGCCGGCCCCAACCTAATGTTCATTTTTAATATGTGAGGAACATGCCACATATTAACTAATTAATACCCCACCCCTGTATATTAACTTGTCAGTTGTTTCTAGGTTTTCCCTGTTTTGGTCAGCCTTGGCAATAAACTTGTCTGTTGACTTTTTTAAGGTCGTGCATTGGCTGCTTTTTTGGCCCTAAAATCTCTCTGCAGTGCTGCCTTCTTGTCAGCAGGGGGCAGCCCTTGAATTTACCGTATTTGTCCTCTTGAGGGCATCTGGTCTTATTTAAATCAGAAAGTATTAATAGACTGAGGAAAATTTAGTGTGATTTTACTTCATTAAGTTTACACAGTATATTAATCTGCTTCTGTTAAAATGAAGAATGACTGTAGCTGTCAATAACTTGGAGTTGTTGGCCGAGAATTTAATATTTTATTCAAATATTCATTGGACCAGTCGTATTTACATACTAGGAAACTAGTTTGAAACTATATTACATTATTTAGAGGGTAGTGTAGCACTGTATGCTAAGAGATTTTTCAACCCGAATATGTTCATATATTCCCAAATATATTAAGACAAAGGCCAGTGAATACAAGTGTTAGCTCTACAGAATGTTATCTTATTTTCTATGGTTGAAGGGGAAAAAATAAAAAGAAAAAATTAACCTAATACTGAAATTCTTGGCTCTTATTTCCTTTCCAGGATTCTTGAGCAAGAAGAGCACTTTAGGGGAGGAGATGACGACACCCTTGGGCCTGGGGGTGCAGAAGACTCCACTGACGTATACAGTTCCCAGTTTGAAACCATTTTGGACAACACTTCTTTATACTACAGTGCGGAGTCCTTGGAGACATTGTACTCAGAGCCTGATAGCTATTTCAGCTTTGAAATGCCCCTCACTCCAATGATACAGCAGCGCATTAAAGAAGGCAGTCACTTCCTGGAGAGGACGTCAGTGGGAGGACAGCAAGACATTCTGAGTGTCTCAGCAGATGGTGGCATAGTGATGGCCTCTTCTAGTGGGCTCACCAATGGGCTGAATGAGGCCAGTGACTCCATCCACATGAAAGGCACCCCCCCGGAGATTGTTTTCTGGGGAAGGTACTAGTCCCATTCTCATTAATTTCATGCTGGTGGTTTTTTGTAGCATTTTCTTTTTTAGAAAATCTTAGTGTGGAATATATTTGGAAAGCATTTGGCCAGTTTCTGTGGATATAAATGAATGGTATGAGTAAAAAGTAATTTGGGTTTTAGGGGCAGGCAGAGTACACTTTAGTGGTTTGCCAGATTGGCAAGCTGTAGTTGTTCTATTTGGTAGTATTTCCTGGATTACCATATGCAGATTGCATCCTGAACAGGTACTTGTGGGCGATGAGTAGCTCCGAGGATGCAGCTTTGGTGACAGTGGCGTGGTGCTGTGAGCAGAACACTGAGATCTTGGCTTTCGTCCTGGCACTGACGTTGTTGATGACTCGGAGCATGTTGTTTCATTAGGCCAGAGATGCCTTAAGTGTAAATTGAGGGTATTGAATCTGATGGTTCCCAAGCCTGTTCCAGTCCTTTGCTGTGTGAGGTGCCGTTCTTCCGGGAGTCCTCCTGTTCCTGAGATAGTGAGAGAAGGATCTGATTACATGGGTGCTTGTTAGAGCTGATGCCTTGGTCAAAGCTATAAATGTTCATCTTCTCACTCTACCTTAGGATTTAAGTCTACCTGGGAGATAAAATGACAGATTATACAGGTCATGTGTGCCATACCTGTCATTTAGTAATTCCCTGTTTATTTATGGATTATCCAGCATTTCATTTCTTCTTGCTCATCATCCTTCAGTCTTTTACCTGTCCTTTAGCATCTCCATCCGTGGGCAGAGAATGCTAAACTCCTTAGCGATTTTATGATTTAGTTTTGATATATATTTCCTGAATTAAAGTGTGTCAGTGGGTGTGTTGGGGAAGGAGGTGGAGGGGAGGTTAAATGGGTATAAACTATTTTAAAGCTGTATGAAAAAATGTCAGTGCTTTTTTTTAAAAGTCAGTATTCATATTACAAGTTCCCAGTGAACCTCTCTATGAGCAGTCTGTCCTGTATTAAGCATTTTTTATAACCAGTTTATAGGTTCATAATTCATTGGATGAGCACATTGAGAACTGACACATTGTAACTTCGTAGCTCTCCATTTCCATGTGAAATGGGCCTTGGACGTTGGTCATCTTCTTAGGTCACAGTGAGATAATGTAAAGAACACAGGTCTCAAAAGCAGAAGATCTCGGTCTAAATTACTTGTCAAGCCACTTAGTCTCTCTGAAAATTGCTTTCTTTATTTGCAAAACGGGGTTAATGATATTCAGTATGCTGTGTGGCTGTGAGATTTAAAGAGTTGATTAAAGCGCCTAGCACGGTGCCTTGTACAAAGTAGGAGCTTGAGTAAATGTGTGAATCAGAACTGGTTGGCTAAGCCCACGTTTAGACTTCTCGTATCCCTGAGAGGGAGGTGTTGCTGAGAGAACAGGTTTCTCCAAGGGGAAGATGTCCCTGAGAGGGAGGGTATCTCCGAGGGAGGATCCCTGAGAGGGGGCATCTCTCAGTGGAGGGGCCACTTTAGTCCTTTTGTTTCACTATCATCTCTGATAACTGTAAATTGTGATAGCATACAGGTATACATATATATAGCACAGGTATGCAGATGATTTCCTTGAAATTCCAAGCCAACTTTCTGGGGTGAGTAGAAGCTGTTTTTATTACAGACCCAAAATAGCATGGGGAGCTGAGGCTTTTTGGGCTGGGAGGCTTTGCTCCGGGAGCCACAGGGAGGGCGAGTAAATAAAGACAAAAGGTGAGCATCAGCAAATTAGAGCAGGAAGGAACTGGGTGAAAGGTTTATCAAATATATGGTTTGCTCACTTAGAAATAGGAAGTAGTCATTACTGGGGCCAGTATGAGAGCCAGTCATTAGTAGGGCAGAGTTAGATAGTTAAAATAGAGTATTGGGTTAAGTTATAGTATTTTAGCATCTCAGATTTAGACAGTAGTATACTTCAGGCTGTCTCAAGATAAAGTTTTAGTTGCATCACCTGCATTGTTAAACCATGAGATCTTGTCCAGTGATAAGACCGAATTCTAGTACCAAATGAGAAGCATCTTAGAGATGAGCCATCTGGACTCCTCACGCAGCTCTGGCACACTTGCACGTGGTTCCTGCCCGGCGGTCATTCCAGCTTTCCTGAGCACTGCCAGTGACTTGGGCAGAGCGGTGTGGTGGGCCACCTCGTTTGTGTTCTTTGAGTTGGCATAAGATAATGAGTGGTTATAGGTGGAGAAGGTTTTGTTTTGTGGTATATCTCTCTATTCGGGGTTAAAAAAAATAGGGCAGGCTCAATGATCCTAGGAAATTTTAAAGAAACTGGAATAACTTTCATATTTTTCTCCTCCTCTGCCTTCTTGGTGCTTTGGAGAAGTTGCAGCATCAGAGGAACTGTAGGTTGAAGAATTATGACATGTTCCAGCTTGAAGGGGGCTATAGATAATCTTGTTTTAGAGTAAAGAATCTGAGTCCCAGTTTGGTGGGGTGGATTTACCTGGTGACAGATCCTACACCAGAATTCAAATTGCTTGACTCCTAGACCAGGTACATTTACCATTCTAGGCTGCCATGTCTCATATCTTTTTTCTTTCTTTTGAACTAATTTGTCTTATGCTACATGGCTGTAGAGCCAGAAGTCTGAGTTGATAATTATAAGGCTGGTTGTTGTTGTTGTTGGTGGTGAGTGTGTTCAACTTGAGAACAAATTTACCAGATTGTTAATAAACGTGTCTCCATAAATTTTTAAAGTAATCAATGAGAAACTGTTTGAAAAGTTCTGCATTAAAACATCCTCTGCAGAGGTAAGGAGGTAGATACAGAGGCATTGACATAGCAGTGCACACGATTGAATTCCCTCAGTCAGGCACTCAGGGCCAGAGTGTTAGGATTCAAGGAAAAGAAATTCCAGCTGTATTAATAAATGTTGTGATACTTACCAAGGAAAGTGGCAAAACAAGCACATGTGCCTAGTGCTCCAGCTCTACTTACTGGCCTCTCCTGGCTCCTTGGCACTGGACTAAGGGGTCTGACTGTACTGGATAAAGTGAACTCTAAGGAGGGCACAAAGGAAAGGGGACAGCGAGACCAGGAAGTCTGTCTCCCTGATAATGTGTCTTTGATTCTAGCTGGACATGAACCAAGAAAATTAATTCTGTCCTGTTGAGGTACTGATTTTAATGTATGAAACGTTAGTTGTCAGCCAGTAGAAAATACTGTAAGATTACTTCAGGTGGTCACTAAACACAATTTTATATCTTATGTGTCCCATAGGTTTTATTTATTTAATAAACACATGGTGCTTAATTCTCATAATAAGCTAGGAGGAAAGAACTATTAATGCTCTCATTTTCCAGATAAGGAAACTGAGGCACAGAGCAGCTGAGTAACTTGCAAATGTCACACAGATGGTAAGTGGCACACCTAGGATTTGAGCCCAAGCAGTCAGGCTCCAGAGCCCATTGATTTTTGGTTTCCAAAACAAAAATATATTTGTTTGGCATTACCTAGTATTTTTTAAAATCCTTTTCTATTTCAATATGTGCCTTTACTTTGTCATGAAGGTTATTTCTTTGGCAATCTTTGGCAGTGATTTCTTTCGAATGCAGGCTGACGCTGTTCTCTTTTGTGTGCTGCTTCAGGGAAGGGTGATGAGGATGTCGAAGCACCTTGGCAAACCCTGGTGCTCTCTCAGAACACCCTCCAGTCTTAGATTTAGCTGTGCTTGAGGGCCAGAGGGAGATTGGTCTTCCCTGTTACTCTCTGCACTTAAACAAGAAAATACTTCAAATCTGTAATATTCTAGAATCAGGTTGGAAAGGACGTTTTAAGAGCACGTGTACTCACTGTTTGTCTTTTAAAGGATTATACACCTTTGTGATACCAAATAGATCACTCCGTATGGTGAAAAAACCTCTTAAGATGCTATAAATCTGGACAGGAATAGTTAAGTTCTCTCAGGTGCTGGGTGCTCTGTCTGTCAGGAAATAGCTCATGCTGAGTGTAACACAATATCTTAATGAAGGAGCAAGAGTAGCATCCCACCCTTTGTGGTCCAGCTACATAGCACTCAGGCTGACAGGGTCAGCGGTGCTGTGTGAAGTCCAGTCACATGGCTCCAAAATTAGAAAGGATAATTAGAGACTTACAGTTAGACACGTTCCAATGGGTTCCTTTGTGTCTGGGTGCTTCTCCCTCGCCGGCCCATCAGCTAATGGCTGCAACTCCCCTCAGTAAGTCCCGACCTGAGACCGTAAGGCACAAGTGTTGTCGTGATGGCATTAGCAGAGCTGAGTGTTGTCCGTTTCTGTTGAGCTTGGGTCTGGACAGATAGGAAAAGAGGTGAAGCAAGTACAGTAACATGGCAGGAGCTTCTATTTCGGTTTTCAGAAATATAGAAACTGCTTTTTAAAATTACCTTTGTAGTGTAATAGATATATTTTATGTCTCAGCTTGCTAGTTTTTCTTTCTGATGATACTGCTCAGGGTTGGAGGAGTACGCTGCAGAGGTGGACTGCATCTGTGTGCAGCTGCTGTGCCTGAGGAGGGCGCTTCAGCTGTGGGGCCCCTGAGCCTGACTGCTGTTGTGCTCTGCCTTCCTGCTGGTTCCCCCCTTTGCAAATGGATGCTGGCATTTAGAAGTATCCTTTTTCTTCTTCAGTTTTTCCCTTCCTTTAGTGTCTTTCTGTCTAGGAAGAAGTCACATGAAACAAGATTAACACTTACAGAAATTTATTGAAATGTGATATCAAAAATTTTTTTGACATCTCAATTTAAAACCTGCAGGCATTTTAATATCATGTATAAATGTTAAAATAAATTCAAATAATGTGATAAGAGTTAAGCTGATGACAGAGGAAAAGGTTTTGATCATGAACCCCTGCTTTTCCTGTCACCAGCGGAAAGCTCTGCCACCTCGCAGTTGCTGTTGCTCTGGAAATCTCGTTAGTCCTTTTCCTTTAAGTTTTAAAACTTGTTCTGTAGAAAATAGGTTCTCACTTTTCTCTTTCTGGCTTCCTGAAGCAGTGGTAAATGGTGACCTTTCCTTTGTACTGTAAAAGAGCCTGCTCAGTGATGAGGGGTCACGGCTCTACTAGGTTTCAGAGCCAGTCCTGTCTGGGATCGTATCCTGCTGCAGTTACTTACTAGGTGTGTGATCTTGACTAAATTACGGAAAACTTGGCAACTTTCCAAGTGTAATACCTCTTGGGTAAAGGAGGGAGAAGCAAATAAGATTAATCAAGTGAAAAAAACCAAGAAAGGAAAATCAAGTGGATTAACAATGCCTGGTACATAGTAAGAGCTAAATAAGTGAAAGTTCATAATAATACCGATGACAATAGTAACCCGAAGAAAGTCATCATGCCTCCCCACCATCTGCTGAAGTCCTGGATCAGCCTCTGAACTGCCGCACCATCCTCCCAGCCCTAAGCTATCTGAAACCCCTATTACTGGATTTCCCGAGATATCGATTCTTCTCATAAAGTACAGTGCGCTGTGGTAGGGTAGCGTAAATACAGGGATCTGGGATCAGAAGATGGAAGGGGAAGTCATCCTCTTTATCGGCTCCCTGATCTTGGATAGGTTGTTTGACTTTAAGGAACCCCTGATTCCTTATTGGTAAAATGGAAATAACCTTCCCACCTGATTTACAGTTTTGTTATAAGAATTTGCTAAGTGCTAGTTTGTGGATATTCATTTTAAACCTATCATGAGTTTTGCTGTGGTCTGAATAATAGTCTAGGGAACATAAGAAGATAGATAAGAAAAAGACTGGTAAAGAAAAAAGATACAAGGATTTGGTGAATGTTTGAATGTAGGATACAAGGGCAGAGTCAAAATGATTATGAGATTTCAAGCGTGGATGACTTACCTAATCAAGAAACAATGAACGGGAGTTGGGGAGAGCAGCAGGTTTGTCAGGGAGCATAGCAGTGGGTCAGTTTAAGCAGGTTAAATTTGAGCAGAGTGAGGGTCCTTCATGCGGAAATGCTGTGGGAAAGTGGGAGTGAAGGTCGGCTGGAGAGATCTGGAGTCACCATTTAGAGTGAAGCTTGCAGCTGTGAGCGAGAGTGAGCCTTGAGGGGTGAGGAGTGGGCTGAGGCCGGGGTGAGACGTGTGCACATGAGAGCACTTGGTGCAGCTTGTGTGTCTTTCTAATTCCATCTTTGTAGAAACTGTGCCCTCTAAGGTGAGTTTCCCGGCACGCTCTGTGCTTGCCTCCCTTCCTTGACAGTGGCTTGCTTGTCAGGGAGCCTAGGTGCAAGCTGAGTGCGCTGGTCCACAGGTGTTCCTCCACTTCCTCTCAGGGGCTGGCCCTGGCTCTGGTGATTTGGAGCTCTCCCTGTTTGTTGGGTGCCTCTTGTATTAACTGGTGATGACTTCAGCAAATGGTCCTGGATTTGAAATACGGATTCTCAGAAACATTCCAATTCTGTAGTTTAAACCTTAAAACAAAGTAATGCCCTGGAGATTGGTGGATAGTGCTGTGAAGAGTACTGTAAGGTGCTGGTTAAGTGGATATCTTTTATCAAAGACCAGATTGTAAGGTTTCAGATGATAAAAGACATAGGCGTATATGTTATTACAAGAAGGATCATAGCTCTAAACAAAAACAGGATTGGTGGTTAATATTTTAACTGATTGGGATGATACAGCAATCTTTTTATTCATATATCGGTGTATTATTTAACTTTTAAAGGAAACTAACATTTCCTCTCAGCAGAGGTCACTTAACACAAGATTTGCAACACTGGATGAGAAAGAATTGATCTGTGATTTGGGGAAGGAAAAAGATGGAAACCTTCTCCAAATAAATAGTTCTTTGAAGGTATTTTACATAGGGGTACTAATTGATCAGAACCCCAAATGGGTATGTTTCCAGTGCTTTACTCTTGTTTTTCTTTTTCTCCTCTGAATCTCATAAGCTTTCTCTAAACTGAAATAGAGTCTGTATGAAACTGGCTCGGGCTCTAGCAGAGCCTTAATGTTTAGTACCTGAGCGGCCATGGCGCAAGGCAAGGGGAATGTAATTTTTCTCACGAATGCTAATGAGGATTAATATTAAGCTCCATCTAAGCCAGTGTTTATAGATAAATGCTTTGATTTCATAATCCACACACCTCCTGTGCTGTTTCCTATGCTTGTACCTGAACCCCATCTGCCGGTATTCTGCTGGTCTCTGAATGTAGAATTATGAAAGGGAAGCCTTCTAAATTATACTCACTGAGCTACTAAGGTTTTTTTTTTTTTTTAAGATTTTTTATTTTATTTGTTTTTCTCACCAAAGCCCCCCGGTACGTAGTTGTATATTCTTGGCTGTGGCTCCTTCTAGTTGTGGCATGTGGGACGCTGCCTCAGCGTGGTTCGATGAGCAGTGCTATGTCCACCCCCAGGATTCGAACCAACGAAACACTGGGCTGCCTGCAGCGGAGCGCGCGAACTTAACCACTCGGCCATGGGGCCAGCCCCAGAACTATTGAGGTTTTTAATCTTGCTGCTCACCATCTTGCTACTCAGCAGCGTTGATGTGGGAGCTTGTTAGAAGTGCAGAATCTCAGGCCCCGCCCTTGACCTACTAAATTAGAATCTACATTTTAAGACAGTATCCAGGTGATTTAAATATGCATTGAAGTTTGAGAAGTACTGGTCTAGAATAGTCATCTATGGACCAAACTGAAGTAGGAAAGCCCTAGAACAGGGTTCTCTAACTTGCCTGCACATTAGATTTACAGGGGGAGGTCTTTAAAATTGGGGCTCCCCAGTCTCACTGCCTGGATTCTGTTGGTCTAGGGTGGCACCCAGACAGTGAGGGCCTTGAGAGCTTCCCAGGTGACTCTGATGTCAGCCTAGGTTGTCGGCCTCTCATCTTGGAGCTCACCCCTGACCTATTCAACCAAAATGTATTTTAACAAATTCCCAGGTGATTCACAAGCACTTTAAAGTTTGAGAACACTGGAAGCTGTACAGAGGCAGAATATAAAGCTGAGTGGTGCAGTCCTTCTTCCTAGGGGAGCAAACCTGTTCGAGGTCATTGTACCAGTGGCAGAGAGAAGTCTCCTAGCAGAGGTCTGCAGAAGTGAGTGGCCCTGGCTGTGAACCTCGATGTGATTTCTTGTGTCACCTTTGGTGTAGCGATCCTAGGCGGTACCCATCCCTACTCCGGAAATACAGGGGTTGGTCCATTTTCCTGCTAGGAAACAGTATGGTTTCCTAGTGAGGAGTGTGGGTTCTTAAGTCAGTCTGCTTTGGTTCAAATTTTGGTGAATTCTCTCTCTAAACCTCAACTTCCTTATCTGGGAAAAGGGATGATAATTTATTGCCATTTGATGAGTACCCAGAAAATGTTGCCTCTTATTATCAGTAATAACACTGCTTGAATTCTTGTCTTTAAAACTTCTTCAGAGTCACTCGGTATGAATGAACTGTGGTCAAATCGACGTAGGATGCTGCATATCTGTAATAATAATTCTAAGAGCCTTAGATTCCTTGAAGCTGGGAGTTTTAATGATGGTTTGTTTTATTGTCTTTGTAATTACTCTAGCAGCTCCACATCAACACAAAGAAGGTGACATATTCTAGTCAAGAGTAGTAATATAAAGTCATTATAGAGAAAATAAGAGGTATTGAATAATTATTATTGTGAAACACAAGCAGAAAAGTTCATTATTCACACCTGACATTTAACGACTATTTTAGGATTCATCGTATAAGATGACACCTTGTCAGGTACGGGCCTGTCCCTCCTGTTAGGCAGCGACCTTCTCAAGTCTTTAGTTCGGAGTCTCAGAGAGCCTCTGTGATAGGGTCCAGCACACAGTGGGTACTGCGTTTTCGTTGAATGAAGGACTTAATCAGCAGCTGCTCGAGACTGGGTGCTAGCTGTCTCCCAAGGAGAGGGCAGGAAAGACGGCTTCACAAGTGTCTCCAGCACAGAGCCTGGAGAGCCCCGCAGGGAAGTGCCGGGCCGGAGCCACTGCCAGTGGGGTGTCGTGGCGCTCATGGGAGCAGTGCTTTTTGCAGTGGGCTTTGAAGGATGAGGTGGATGTATGTGAATGGTCGTGGCACTGGGGGGCAGGGTGACTTTCCACATGGGGGCAAACTGAGGCAGAATTAGTGACAGCGGCTTGGATTTGGGGACTTGAGCGTTGGGGCTGAGGGAATGATAGAGCTCTTGGCCCCCTGTTCTGTTAATCTTCTAGACTGCACAGGTGCTGCTACACTCAAAGAGGGAGCCATTACGCAGTTGACTTTTGACAGCTTCGGAAACATTTTAGGCATACCAAAAAGTGTAGAAAATAATAAACACCCATGATCTCACCAGCCAATTTAAGAAATAAAACGTTAAAATGAATTGCCACCTCCTGTGAATGCCCCCCTGGTCCCATTCCTCTCTTTCTCTTCCTAAAGGTAACCATCACCTGGGGGTATTTCTCATTCCTATACAGGTGTGCATCCATGAGCAATAGATAGCATTCTTTCACATGTTTTTGAACTTTATATAAATGCTATCTTGTTTCCTTTAGTAACTTGCTTTTTTTTGCTCATTTCAAATTCATTCTTACTGATTCACAAAGCCCTAATTTATTAATTTTCTGTATAGTATTCATTGCATGAATATATGTATAACTTATTTCTCCATTTTCCTATTTATGAACATTTTGGCTGTCTTATATTTTTGTTACCTCATATGATGTGAACATACGAGGTAATGTTCACAATGGCAGTGAGCATTCTAATTTGTGGCTCTTGCACATGTGGGAGAATTTCTCTATGCTAGATATATATTTAGGAATAAAATTGCTGGACAGTAAGTTATAATCATTTTCTGGATGAACCAAGGCATTCTTGAAAGGGCATATTACATGTTGAAAGTATATAATTCTATCTACTTCTCTTTATAAAGTAATTATTAGTTATTTTACCTCCTGGTCCTTCTAATTCCCATGTCCCAACAAAAATAGCAGGAGCCTAAAGAAAAAGCCTAGGATAGACAATGAAGTAAGCCAGTCTCCTTTTTCTTTGGGGGTACTGTTGCGGACTCTGTCATCCATTGGTTAGGTCTGGTGCTGTCCTTGCTCTCAGACCGCCCAGCTCCTGTGGTTCCCAGTTTCTCAGGACTGGTCTGTGCATTGTTGCCTGTGTCCCACAGCTGGGAGTGTTGCCTGTCCACTTCTGCTTGTCTGAAGCAGGGTTTGAACAACAGGGCAAATGAATATTTTCACATCAATGATAGCAGAAAAACAGAAATAAAACTAGAAATGAAAATAGAAAAACATAAATCACATAAGTCTGTGAATCTAACGCAGCTGAATTTTATATAATTTAAATGAATTAGATAAATTTTGTTGCCTACTTCAGTCATTCCTTTAGGGCCAGAATGTGTGTGCTGTAGGAAATGATGATTTTTCAAAATAGTACTTCAAAAACCTTAGTGCTATTAAAGGAAAACAATGCTGAAATTATTTTCTTTTTTTAGTGATGTTGGACGAACTTCTCTCTCTCCCATAAGCAGTAGCCGCTCCAAATAAAGTAAGACAGTTGTCCTTTCTCCCTGCTGTCAGCTTGCCGCCTGGCTTCTAAAGAGTTAAGCTGGAGGTTTGTGAGGTCATGTGTGACTTCACTGGATCTGGACTTTTGAAGCAGATCTCTTGGAGGGAAGCTGCCTGTTGAGAGGGGAGGCGGCAGAGGGGGAGGTGCTCCTTCGATTTCTTTTAAGTTCTTGTCCCTCAGCCCCTGAGGGACATAGTGGCCTTCCGGGAGAATGTCACTGCAGAGTCTGTGTGTAGCAGTTTGTACTCTTAACAGAAGCAGAAGTCCATTAAAAGAGTCTTTGCAGAAGATGCATGTTTGCTGAACAGACGGAGCGGGAGAATGCTCTTTGTATTCGTGACAAACTTATGGGCAGACTGTTTGCTGATGGAGGTAACTGGAATTCAGTTTATTTTCTTTGTCTGGTCCTAGGCAGAGCTGGATTATGTATAATTGTAGTTACAGAAAATTCCTTGGATTTTAAACTATGTTTCAAATGAAAAACATTTCAAGAAAGTCTTAGAAACTTAGGCAATGGTAATTTATATATATTGTTTTCTAAATAAGGATGACAAAAATGAAGAGGACGTACTTGTTGCAGGGTCTGTAGTGGTTGGGCAGGATAAGATTTTTCCCTCAGCAGAGTTGTACTGCTCTCTGACATCGTTTGACAGAGCTTGCTGCTCGTAGACGTAGCTCCTAGACTGCCGGGTGTTTTCAGCTCCTTTTGTGAAACTTTGCCAGGGCACCAGAAGGTCCTGAATTTGAGCTTGTCTTTTAGTGGGGTCCCTGCTGACAACTGCACAAGGCTGCTGTTCATGTTTTGCTGTGTCTCTAGAGGGAAAGTTGACTATGCTGTTAGTATAGAAACGTGATTTGTCTTCGAATTTGGCATTAGGTTTGAAACTTCAAAGGCTAGCCAGTTATCAAAGGAAAAAAGGCATGGGGGGTTTTTTCTTGGATCCGAGGGATTTTCAGCTTCAGTTTGTCTCTGGGAAGGTCCTGTCCTGTTTTCCCGTTCAGCAGGTGCGGACCAGCGCAGGGCATAAGTAAGGGCAGAGCTGGTAAAGAAGGCACACAAACCCAGCGCATTGATCCCACGTCCTTTCTTGAGATGCTTGGGGTTAAAGGTTTCCTGAGTACTCAAGAGCCTGCAAGAACTCAGTGCCTGAACATCCGGGGTAGCCAGCTGATTATAACAGGTGTGTTTGTGGATGTGTATTGGGCAAGTTGGTGTTTCTTGCTTTGATTACAGATTTTAAGTTCATAATTTTAAGTTCATGTTTCCAATATTTTATGATGTCGTTCATCTTATGTAGCCCATTAGTATAAAAATGTTGCCTTTTTCTAATTGAATGTTTTGATTTATAGCTTTAATAATAAAGGACAAAGAGAATGCTTGAAAAAAGGGCGTGAAACACGCTTTGTGAGAAGCATGAAGCATAGTGGTTATGAGCCTGGACTTAGGAGTTACAGGCCCATGGGCTTGGGTGTTACCTCTCTGTACAATTTGACCGCTAGTGAGTTGCATAGTCCCTCTTGAACTTCAGTTTCTGCATATGTGAAGTAGGGATGATGGTGGTACCTAACACAGGGGGCAGTGGTTGTGAGTAGTAATGGAGGTGCCGTGTGTGGAGAGCATTTAGCGCAGTTTCTCCTGCATTCGTAAAAGCTCAGTAAATATTAATACACCTTGGCTCTTATGTTTGAATTGTTCTTCTTTACGTAGGCTTGTGAGAGGACTTAGACCTCAGAGAAAGGGGGCCATGAATTTGGAGTTGTGGGTATGCTCACACTGTGATCCTGTCAGGCCTTCTTTGTGGCAGGGTTCCCGGTAGCGCCTTCACAGTGCCCTCTGCCCGGCGCCCTCCCTCGTCAGTCATTTCTCAAATCTAGCTTTTGATGGCAAGGAGGGCAGCGAGGGAAAAATGGGTGGATTAGTGCAAATTCATCAGCACTTGATGCGAACATCTTTCTGCTCACGTGCTGTCAAGAACGTGTCGTTTTCTTCGGCTTTGACTATGGGGAACAGCATCACACCCACGTGTCCCTCACAGGCGGCACACGGCCCCCAGCAGGAATAAACCTGAAACATTGTCAGAACCTGGGAGCCTTTCTGTGTTCTTTCCATGGTGCAGACGGCCCTTTGCTGTGCAGCAGTGGCTGCTCTTACAGGTCCATCTGTGTTTCTAGCTTGGCCCTTTCTATCTTTATATCATAGCTGGCTGTGCAGCTGTGTGAAGCTGCTTAGCTCCTGTTTCCTGGACTGTAATTTGTGGATAATACCTTTTTTCCATGGTTATTGAGGAGATTAAATGAGATAAAATATGTGAAAATGCCTAGCACAGAGTAAGTACTAACAAACTTTTTGTTCCTCTAAAAATTGCTTCGTTATCTTTTGTTACTGGGAAGGGAAAATTCATACAATTTGTAAGTGAGTCTCTTTTCCCCTGTTTTTCTTTGTAAGGACTCCTGGCTAGATCCATGTTTCTAGAGCTTTTGTTTGATTTAAAAGAATTTTTTTGTTACTAGTTTACTTCATCTAGTGCTCTTTCTCTTTTCCCCTCCATAACTTTCCAGTGCCGTCCATAATCCTTACAGCTTTTAAATTTAATTCTGAACTAGTTTTCAAAAATACAAAAGTAATATGTGCCAATGGTAAATATTCAGATCGAAGTCCTTTGGTCCCACTTCCCAGAAGGAACCTCCTGATGGTTTCTCGTGTGTTCTTGCAAGGCATGGTCTGTGCAGTTCTTTGGGAACCAATTTTAAACTGCCTTACTGGTACAAAAGTACAAATGTGGTATGGAAAGTTCTGTCTGATTTGCCAGCTCCCTGTGCAGCTCGGTCCCTCCCTCCAGCTCCACAGCGCAGTGTTTGGAATGTTTGGGAGCTCCCTTGAAGGGAACCTGCCTGCACAGCTGAATGTGTCACCAAGAGTGAATGCACTTGACAGGTCCAGCCCTAGCACACTGTCGTGGTTCATGTGATCAGGACAGAGTTCACACAGGGTAGTTAGGCATTGGGGTTTTCTCAGCAGGCACCTGGGTCTGAACCTGCTCTGAAAATGCTCAGTCCTGAAATTCTGGGGAGGCAGAGCCTGCACTGGGTTCCAGCAAGGATTTTAGGCATTGTTTAGCCGCCCTGAGGGTATGGTTCAGTCAGCCCTTTATTCTACTGTTGTGTTTGGCTTTTTGTCATTAACAACATTGGGTGGAGGTAGTGTAAGAGGGTGCACTGGAAATGGAAATGGAAGATGTGGTCTCAGCTTCAGCCTTGCCGCTTACCAGCTGTGAGTTCGGACAAGGCTGCTTTGGTCCTCAGTTTCTTTGCTTGGAAAATAAGACCATTGTGAGAGTGAAATAAAATAAAGCATGTGAAAGTGTTACGTAGACTACAAAATGCTGTATGGATTATTTAATGTTTGTTCTTCTTAATGGATTATTGAAAGGACTGGCTTATTCCTCTTAACGGGTTTAGGTGGGTGAACTGTCTGTGCTTTGGAGAAGCAGGGACAGTGTAGCTGTCTAGTGTTTAGTGTCACTGGACCTTATCCCACCTCTTTGTGAAGTCATTTGTCCCATCTGTTCTTGAATGCTCCTGGCATGCCGACAGCCTATAATCAGAAGTGGGGAGGCAATATAGTTTCTGTGCTCAGAGTATTCTCAAGTAAGCCACTCCCTTGTGTCTTGAGGCTCTGCTTTTCAGTAGGCGAGCACAGGGAACTGAAGCCCTGAGCACCCTCAGTGGCCCAGCTATGCTGCTGACTGTGAGACCTGGGAAGAGTCGCTTCCTGTCTTGTGCCCTCAGATTCCTTGTGTGTAAAACAAAGGGGTTGGACTAAAAGACTTTTTTGTATGTGGAGATGGTGACTGTCTTCCTTTTTCTGTCTTTACCTTGCTGTATCCATCATCTTATTGACCTACTGGTTTCTGAGACCTAAATGTAATGAAAACCTTTTAAGGGTGACAGGATGTTAAGAATGAGTATCAAGTTGTCCTGCCCGTAATCCACTGACCTTGACATTGCTGTTTTGTAGTCATCCAGAACTAATCATCTTTGATCAGGGCTTCCTTGTCTCAGATCTCTTGTTATGGGAGCTGTGAGAACCTGAGGGGAGAGAGAAAAAGGATGCCATGGCACCTGAAATGGAGCTGCCATCAGGAGAAGTGGAGAGTGAATATTCTTTTAGCTGGAGGCAGTAATCCCTTCAGGGCAGGAGAGGGTCCTTTTGCCAGGCTGTGTGGGAGATGTTTGCATTGTTGTGGTTCAGTTCTCAGTACCTTTCATCCACCCTGGTTTCTTAAGTTCTTTATCTAATGCTTGTTGAATAGAGGAACACGTCTATCATGTGTGGACATTTTAGTCTGGCTTTCCCAGGACAAGACTGCATTTCAAGGTGAGGGAATGATAGGGAAGCATTTGTGTTTCCTTAGGATTTTGCTGCTAAAAGATAAACGAAGAGACAGTTAAAAACTGTCTCTACAGCTGGCAAATCAGAAGGCTTAGGACTGGCCTAAATAGCAAGAGACAGTTACTGGCTGCTGGAACTTGTGTGTCTGGTGAGTAACTTGGGGGACACATCAGCGGAGCCAACTGGAGAGACCCATGGGAGATAATTCTCCTCCTTGAAATAATTCACCTGAGGAATTTCAGGACCCCTTGTCCTCAAAGGCAATGGCTGGTAATAGGAATGCAGATTTGTGTGTGATTGGCCGAAGAGCCCAGTGTATGACCATGTGTTACAGGAGTTCTCTCTGCTGTAGACCCTTCCAGATGCAATGTAAGTGGATGATGCTCTTCATTAAGATTTGACACTTCTTGCTAATTCCAAAGAGTGGGGTCTCAGATATTTACCTTGGGTAAACCTCGTAACAAGTAGATCAATACCTATTTAAATGCCAGGTGTGTAAGTGCGCTTCAGGATTGGAGGTGAGGATGTGGCCAGCAGTTTAGAAGGTAATGAAGAGTAAACCTAAGAAGTAAATTGGTAAAAGGTGGGTTTGGCCTTCCATTTTTCTGGCATCTTGACCTTGGGAAGCTGGTGTATCGCATCCTGGCTATGAATTTGAATTCACCATGGAAATTGCATAGCTGTGCATTTTGTAAAGCTTAAAAATGAAGGAACCAAAAAGTATCCACCTGAAACAGCCAAAGAATGTCAGTTGCCACCTTTTAATGGAACAGTAAACTGCCTAGTCCGTAGGCCCCACCTTCTCTGTGGGGTCCTGGTAAATTTATGGGTCATTCTGAGGCTCCTCAGTTGCTAAGCAATATAGGTTTCATAACCCAATCCTTTGAAAGTAATTTCTTTTTTTAAAGGAGAAAAACATTTTTACTAACAAAATATTTTACTGGGAAATTTAGGTTGAACAAAACAGGCATACCCCGCCCCAAAAGGCTATTGCCAGAAACATCCCAACATGAGAGAGAAAGTGCCTCACTTCCATTTGAGCCACAGCCAGTGCAGTGTTTGAAACGTCAGCACTGCTGCCTGCTGCTGCTCAGTCCCCTGCCTGGCTTCGCTTGGCTGCCTCAGGGTGGGGCCTGGCTGTCTCCTGAGTCAGCAGTGTCTCTTCCTGAGGCACCCAGGTCTTCTTGGGAGGTCTCAGGGCCTCACAACCATGGGGCCAGCTCTGGCAAAAGGCTGAGAATCCATCTGTAGGAGCTAGGCTGTGGGCCAGGGGTGGAGTTGTCCCACCCAGTATGTGTGAAGTATCAGAATCCACCCGTGGTTGACTAGTGCAGAAGTAATATTTATCTTCTGTTGCACTCAGTTTTATGAAAACTTGTCTGAAGAAAGCAGTCTGCTGTATCTACACCAACTTGATTAAAGATTGAATTAGATATACCTTCTGAAGGAACTTTTGTAGAAAGTGTCATTGTAGGATGCCACTGATGTGACAGCCTCTCCTCTGCCCATCCTCTTCAGGATAGTATCTTGTAGATCTGCCAAGTTTCTACCAGTAATATAATCTCAAATCAGAATGGTGATAGTGAAATATACTATATACTTTTGAGGCAGTATTCTAATTTACTAAATATTGTATTTTTACCTCATGATTTTTTTCCCTTTACAACAACTTACCCTCAAGTTAAAACTTTATTCTATTTAAGTAACAAGATTTTAGAAAATTAGGCTAGTTTGTGAACTCCTATGACATGCGTTGAGCCATCCATGGCTGTACATTCCTAGGTTTGAATGCAAAGCTTTTCCCACCAATTTGGAATGAACTGGTCATTGTAACCAGTTTTGTATGGAACAGTTGTTTCAGATCCCAACCCTCTAATGACATCATTTTCTTTATACTCAAAGTAAATGCTATGCAGACTAGATTATTCTAGAGTTTGCTCTGTTTTTCTCCTGATTAAAATCTTCTGTTGCAAAGGAACCCTGCTTAGTGAACAGTTTCCCTTATAAGATATTGTTTTTTGTGCGTCTAACTTTTCTAGTAATAAATCTTGTTTTTCCATGAGAAAGCAGTATATCCTATTTAAGGCTGAAATTGCAAACACATCCAGTGTGTGCTATTTTGATTTTCTAGTGTCAAAGTATCTTTTCACTGGAAGTGATCAGGCTCAATGTGGTTTGGGTTCAAGGGCACAGCACAGTAAGAGCTATAAATATGTGGATAGGAGGAGGATCATTATTATATTTAGCCAGGGTAAAGTAAACTTTAAGTTGTTTACACATAAGGCCTTGAATTGAAGACAGGAAATGTGTTAGATCCCCTAAGAGACATTAATAGAATTTTTAAGTTTCTGATGTAAAGTAGAAATGTGTCTACCTCAAATTATTTATATATGCATGAAAAAGAATAGTGTAGAGATCAACTTGTAGAAAATTCCACCCTTTTTAGAATTCTCATGGGACTGAAGAGGGGGAAACTTCCTTTACTTTCTTCCTGTGATGTCTTCATATTTTAAGAATAATTACCAGAACTCTTATAGTTTTCCCCTGGGAGGATACAGCTCTTAGATAATTATGGATAATTTATAGGGTTTAAAGTGTATTAATGCAAGTCGTCCCATAATTATGTTAAAATTTGTAATCCCATCAGGCTAACTGCTGGACCCCTTTTAAAAAGGGCCAGAACTCTTAACTATACAATGGGTAGAATTGAGTGGAGGGTTAAGAACCTGGTTTTTTATCAGGAGATTTATCTTCATAGCCCAACTTGGCCATTTCCTGACAGCATTACCTTGGGCAAAAAACCCTCTTTTCTGTCCTTTATAAAATGGTCACAATAATACCTCCTTCCTAGAGGTTTTACTAGGATCAGTTGAGCTAACGCTTATGAAGTGCTTAACACAGAGCCTGGAACTAGTCAGTGAACACGAAATGTCAGCTGCCACCACCATCTTCACTGTCATCATTGTCATTATCAGGCCATTCAAGAGGTATTCTTGAATATGCCTCTATTTCACCATGCCTTTTATATTATTTCCTTTAAGCCTAAAGCTCAGATTAGAAACCAAGGATAGCATTGGGTAGTCATTCCTTTTCTGCTTCTCCTTGATACTTTGTACCTTTTTTGGTGCCCTTTGGTCAGAGGTGCTAAGGGAGGACTGCAAAACTGCATTAGAAGAGGAGAAAGAACTACAAATCTCAAGTACAGAGTTCTCTACAGGTATCTTTCCAGGGAGAAGGAATTTCCTAATGCCTCTTATACTACGTTATTGTACAAAGAAAACTTTAAATAATGTCTTGCTAGGATTTTTAGGTATGGTGATTCTAATTCCTCATACTGCAACGTTTTCATCTAGAATGGTAACTTTCAATAATCCCTATGACCCTTCTGGTAATTTTATTTTACTTATTTATTTTTGGTGAGGAAGATTGGCCCTGAGCTGCCTCTATTTTGTATGTGGGTCACTGCCGCAGTGAGGAGGAAGAGCTTGAGGACCAGCGGAGATGCACACCTGGAATCCGAACCTGGGAGCCCTGGGCCACCGAAGCAGAGTGTGCCGAACTCAACCCCTACACCAACGAGTCAGCCCCATTTTTATTTGTTATTAATGATCATAGCAGAGATGCAGTCTTCTAGATGGTGCATTGACAGTAGGAACAAAACAAGGGACTGAATATCTCATTATAAAAGTTATAATAATAGGAAAATTTATGGGTCTCTGCTCAAGAAAAATCCATGCCTGGTTCCACATGTCCTCGTAAAAGGGAACCTCAGAGGAAGGCTTCTGAACCTTAACATTGTACCAGACTTTCTTTAGTCAGTGCACTCTTTCTCTGATATTACATATTTGTGTCTAAAACCTTTGCTGAAGAACTCTCATTGACTGTTAACAAACTCTGTATATTAGTAAAACCATACAATTTTTGTGAGATCCAACTCATCTTAACACAAAACTAAATGAAACATCCAGATTGCTGTGAAAGAGAACCAAAAAAGTTTTGCCACTTAAGCCCCTGGTGGGAGCATTTTTTTGTCAAGAATAAACTACCTCTATCGAATAGACTCCCTCTGAGCAGTCTCTGCATCATGGAGGGCTTAGTAAAAGGCATAAACCTTGGAGCTGTGCGGTCTTGAGCTGCTTTGGGTTTATGGGAATTCACACAGTGATGCTACAGACAGTAGCCATGGTTTTGGCCCAAGGAGCTCTGGCTAAATGGTAGTTGGTGTGATCGTCAGTCAGTAGACTCAAGTCTCATTGTGTGTCTAGCAGTAGGCTCCAGGTTCTTCTTCCTTTATGAGATTCTAAGATATTTGAATACTGGCTAAAATGGGAGGATGGTGAAGTCCATCTAATTGTCAGCTTTGGAAAGAGCAGAGGAAGGGCCTGTAACTAGTAGATAGGTTTTCTTTATCAGCTCTGACTTCCCTACCCCTCCATTGGTCTTGAGTATTCTGCTTACAAATAGACTAGATTCTAATTAAACAAAAGAAGGGACCAGGTACCCTTTGTTAGTTTATGCTTTTAAATTCATTCTCTTACCCTCATCTACTGAGTCAGATTCTCTGCAGGTGGTATGGTTCAGTGTAGAAGACTTTCTACCCTGCTCCTTCTGAGACTTTCTGAGAGTGCTTCGTTCCTGTTAGCAGCAGACAAGGCTCTCTTGAAGAACTCAAGGAATGTTGGCCGTCTTCATCATAGTTGAGTCACCCAGGCATAGCTGGTGATACCAGCTGGCTGAGTGCAAACCAGGAAAGCCCAGCCGCTCACCAGCATCCTTCCTCTTACCCAGTTCTAACAAGGCCTGCACTTCGGCTCGCCATTTCCACGTGGGATCCAGGGAGCCCTTTCTCCTAATGGCATGTAAGGGTGATTCCTCCATGCTAGTGGGTTTTAAAACTCTGTGTGTGTGTGTGTGTGTGTGTGTGTGTTTAAATGGACAGACATTTTAAAAAATAAAGTGTTACAAAGAACTCCATGTTTTATCAGATGGTTGAAAGTGGAGCTGCGTTGTCACAAGCTTGAATGAGTTGATACTTAGCTCCCTTGGTCATCCCTAGCACTCCCAAAGGGCTGCTTCAGTGAGTTGTCCTGACTAAGAATACATAATGTATTTCTCCCTCTTTTCCCATGTTCTCTGTGAGCATGCGTGCACCAGGTACACACATTAGCAAACTGTAACAAGTAGGCAGTCTATTAACCCGTTCAGTTAGTGTGGGTACTACCTAACTGCCTTAGGCATGAGTTGTCACTGCTGGCCAGGGCTTTACCAGGCAATTTCGGTTGTAAACTTCATTTTTACCCGACAGAAATGAGAAGACTTCTTTTGCTTTTTATCCCTTACTTATGTTATTGTTTTATCACTTTTTAAATAGCACATAGTATTCTAATAACCTTACCATGTATAGTAGACTGTTGTAGAATTTTAGAGGTAGACACACACACACACACACACACAATTGTGCAGATGAATGAATATACTGAGACCAAGGAAGTGATTTGCCCCAACTCTCACAGGTAACGATTAAATTGAAACAAAAATTCAACTCACTTATCTTCTGTATTTATCCTGCTGTTCCTGAATGTCTTCACCATGTGCCTCCCACATCTGGGGCCACTTTTTGTGAATTTGCTGTATCGCGCTGGCACCACCGACTCTCCCAGTGGAGCGTGATAAGCAGTAGTTCACAGTGTGGTATCTGAAGTCGGACTGCCTGGGTACACATCCTAACTCTGTATACTGCCCACTTGTGCCTCAGTTTCCTCATCTGTCAAGTGGACATGCTTATAATACCTACTTCATAGGGTTGTTATGAAGATTAAATGTACTAATGCCTGTAAAAGTCTCAGAACAGTGCCTGGAACATTGAAAGTGCTTACTACATATTAAGAATCATTTTTGTCTGAATGCTTTGAATGGTAGTGGAGAGTAATTAAGTGGAGTCCATTTGGATCCCACTAAAATGTTCACCTCAGCCTGGGCAGACTGACTATGGTTCATTTAGTTCATTTAGCATTAGCAAAATACATGCCAACCCCCAGGTCATCTCAGGAGGCCAGTGTGTTTGTCACAAATGTTTTGAGACATTTTGACTTAGCCCCCTCACCAGCTCTCCCCCCAGCCTATTTCTCAGGAGTGCTTGGGGACATAAGGCTTAGCTTCTTAGCATGATGTGGTGGGACATTCTCGGGCAGAAGCTACTTCTCACTAAGCTATTTTGGCTCATTCACTTGGCAGTCACATTCCTTTGAAATACTGCAGAGTAGTTTTGATCAAGACCCAGAGGACAAAGGGATCAGCAGTAAGATCCTGGAATGACTACTTTCTACTAAGCATGAGCTAGTATTTTGTTCCTTCATGTAATAATGTAAATTATGATGTGGAGTTTAACAGTATGTGGGAGGAGAGCGAGAAAAGTTTTTATGGAATGATGACACTGCATTGTCTGTCTCTGTGAATGATGTGGGTGAATAACCATGAAGTATTGCTAAGTGACTGCCACATCTGTTGGTCCACTGCTACAGGCTGTGTGGGAGGCAGGGAGATGCGGTGTGGAGCTAATCATGTCATCACTGTGTCATGGGAGAGTGCAGCCAAGCTGGCGTCCTGCTTCATGTGCTGAGTGAGACACGTGCAGGGGAACTGCGCTGGTACTTGGAGCTCAGTGTTGAGTTGACTTAGAGCGGGTGACACCTGTGGTGAGCGGTGTGTCCCAGAACTGTTGGAGCTGCAGAACCTTCTTAGGCAGCTCTTGTTCTTCTCTGGGTGAGTAATCCCTGGTTCCTGCTTACATTTGCAGAAGTGCTTCTCCTCATAGTGGGCCTCCTCTGTGGCTAGCCAGAGCCCGTTGCTCCCTGTGCTTTCCTGTAGCAGAAGCTCCGCTTTTAAGGCCAAGAGTTGTATGAGGAAAAGTAAACCCAAAGTGCTTTGGTGGAGAGAGAATTCTGCGAGAGTGTTGCTGGAGAAGCCAGGGAAATTTGCCTTTTGACAAAGGATCTTTTAAAAGGAAAGCTATGCTCTACTGTTTTTGGTCTTTTTCCTCTTTCATGCTTAAGAAAATATTTTCCTTTAGAAGTACAGTTAGATTTATATCTAAAAGTTAGTGGAGAAAATGTGTTTTGACTTTGGATGTCTTTCCCGTCTGTGTCCTGATAGAATGATAATGCCAGAGGCCAGTGAAGCAGCCCATCAGAGCACTAGGCAGTGGTGCCCTCCCAAGGCCGGACACCGGCACGCCTCTGTGGTTCTGCTTCTGGTTGGAATGAGGAGCAGGAGCCTGGCTGTCTTTGAGAGAGCCGAGTGCAGGAAGTGGTGTTTTGAGCCTGTGTTCCTTCTCAAGGGCCTCTCCCTTCTGTTTGGTTTACACTTGCTTGTGAGTGGTCTGCCGTTGCCATTTGTGTGATCAGCCGTTTCCTCTGGGTCTTTGTAGAATATTCAGACACTGAAGGAGGTTACTGAGGAACAAATGGGGCCTGGTCACAAAACATGTTTGAAATGCCGTTGACTGAAGTAGGCTGTCAGCCACTGAAGACTTAGATCTGTTTTATTGAACGTGATTATTTTTTTAAAAATTGAGCTTTGGTTTGCACAAACTTAAATTTTCCCCAACTCCATTTAGGTTTTTTTTTCCTTTGGAAGAGCACAGGACACAATGATTGAATAATGATGTTTCCATTACTAAGCACACAAGTGCTTTGGGAGAGCAGAAGAGGTGAGGAAGGGAGGGTCAGCTTATTTCCTTTCCAGGAAACCCCTGTTCTTTCACTGGTCACGTGGTAAGACTGTGCCGATCTGTAGGTAATTTTTGCACTTCATGTTTCTTGGTCACGTTGTGAAGCCGTAGCTCTACTTGAAATCAGAACCTTCGCCTGCAAGTCCCAGCGTGACCTGCCCGTCTCCGCCCCGTCCCCTGCTCCCTCATCTCCTCCCCCCTTGTCCTGCTCACTCTGCTTCACCCACATTGGCTGCTCTGCCCTTCTTTGAACACACCAGGCCTGCTTCTACCTTGGGCCTTTGCTGTTGCTGTTCCGTCTTCCTGGATTGCCTGTTCCCCAGATAGTCCCAGGGCCAGCTCCCCCACTTGGGGGCTCTAAAGCTTCCTTTCTAGTGAGCTCCCTGGCTGCCTTCTCTAAAGTTCTAACTCCTTTCCCCACAAAACCTCTTATTCCCCTTGCCTGCTTTCTTTCTTTTCCCTAATTATGTCACTAGCATACTTTATATTTTTCTTATTATCTGTCTCCCCACTAAAATGTAAGCTCCACCAGGGCAGGGATTTTTGTCTGTTTTGGTTATTGTCGAGTCTCCAGCACTGAGAACAGTTCCTGGCATGAAGTAGGCACTCAGTAAAAACTTGTTGAAAGAGTAGGTTAGATAAAAATGATGAGCGACTTAAAGGCATAGTGAGTAAATCAGCGCCTGTGGTGCAGGGATGTGCTGAAACCGTGAAGGTGGTAAATGAGTGACGTTTGAGAAACACTGATTTAAGTAATCCTTGGGTTTGTTTCTTTTGTGTTCATATTATAAATAGCACTACAGTAAATGTCTTTGAGTAATTTTCTTTTGTATATTTATGATTATTTCCTTAAAATAAATGCTTCAAGTGTAATTGCTGGTTCTCAGGATGTACACATTTTTTGGGACTTGCTGAAGTGAGTTTACACCCTCTGCGGTGTGTGTTTCTTCCCACACCTCGCTGTGCATATCTCAGTGCCTTCTGATCTTTGCCGATCAAAAACTAGTGCCTTGACTTGTACTTCTTTGATAGCATATGTATATGAGCATTTTTTCCACGTTTAATGGTGATCTTGTATCCTTTTTAGTGAATTGCTTGCTTGTGTCTGTTGTGGTCCATGCTCTGGTGTCATTGGGTGGACGTCACGGGCACTCTGGTGTCTGTCCGCAGGCAGCACAGAGGGCAGTTGGACCTCCCGAGATAGGCAGAGGAGGGTCTGCTTCCCTGTCATCTCCCTTGCCTGCTTTTCTCTGCACCCTGGATTTCCCTTTCCCCCCTTTCTCAAGGCCTCTCTGCTCTCCCTTCCCTCTTCCTTCTACCTGGTTCTGGCTTGCATGTCACTTAGTTCAGCCCGACTTTAACATGGCCTTTCAGTCCAGGTAGCTATCATTGAAGCCCCAGAGTTCTAGGAGTGGGCAGTCCAGTGGCTCCGTTTCAGGCGGTGGTCGCTCCGGGTCTAGTCAGCTGGGATCAGGGTGGAGGTTGAGGCCCTTGGGGCCTGTTGTGTCCGGGCTGTGGATGAGGCAGCTTCTCTAGAAAGGGTACAGCAACTCGAATGTTCAGTACATTGTCTTTAGCCCATGTTTTGATTGGCATGTTCATCTTATGGGTACACAAAAGTTCTTTACGTATGAAGGCTGGTGGTGTCTTTTGTCTCATGGGTGTTTTTCTCTCCATTTGTCATTTTAATTTTGCTTGGTGTTTTTGCCACATAATTAAATCTGTCAATTTTAAATCATGATTTCTGCTAGTGTAAGTTTAGAAATACCATCTTTATGAGGAAATTATACATTCAACTATATTTTCTTCTACTTCTTTACTGTTTTATTTTTTATGTGCCCCATGAATTATGTTAAATTTTAGAGGAATTTGAGAGAGAAATAATATCTTTGCCATTTTCATTCCAGGAGCGTGGTGTTTACTGAGTGCTAATTTATTTCTCTCAGCAAAATTTTGTAGCTTTTTTTTACTTTAGTTCTGTACTTTCCTTAAGTTTGTTCCTAGCTACTTTATAGATTTTATTCTATTATGAGTAGGATTTTTTGTTCAATTGTGTTTTCTAACTAGTCCTTCGTGGTTTATTAAAGGTATTGTTTTTATATTTTTATTTTGTAACTGACCACCTTACTAGTTCTAATAACTTTTTTTACTCGATACTTTTGGGCTTTTCTTGTAAACAGTTACAACATCTGCAAGTAATTATTTTATTTCTCCCTTTATCGCTTCATTTCTTTTTCTGATTTTATTGTGGTAGATCTTTTAGAATGAGGATAATAATAATTGTAATGGAATGTGGGGCATATCTCATATTGTTGTATTTTGTTAGGGATAATTATTCTGATTAGATAGTCAGAATGCTTTGGGAGCATATAAGTGAATGAAACTAGTGGAAAACCAGTCTCGACCCAAAAGATTTTCTCCACTGGCCTGTCTTAGAGCTTGGACATTTCACTTCTTGCACTCTGTGGTCAAACCATTGCCTCGAGTCTCCTCTTAAACTGCATGTGTCATCCTGCCATTGACATACTATACTTGCTAATATAGCGTGTCACAGATTTAGTTTTCTGATTTCCTGAAAATTGATACTGGTCTACTATTATGAAGAATTGAGAAATAGGCCTTAAACAAGTGGAACAGAAAGTTTTGATAGTGCTGTCAGCAGAAGCCTTCATCATGTAGCTCTGCTTACCCCTGGCTTCATCTTGTGCCTTCTCTGTGTTCTGCACACCTCCTACCTCCACCCCGTAAACCTCAACCAATATGTTTTGTTCTCTTGCTTTGAGCTTTCCGGTTCTTATCCCCGCCCCCCAACCTCCTGCTCTTAGCATCCTCATCCTCAGGGTCAACTTGAGTGTCGCTTTCTCTGGGAAGGCTGACTTCCTTAGACTAGGTTGAGTGCCCTACCATGAACTCCTAAAGTACCCTGTATTTTCTTTAAAATATCATTATTACAATTGTTTTTTAAAATCATCTCTTTAAAAAATTTTTTATTGCTATTCAACTGTAACCTCACACTGCAGTGGCAGAGAGTATATCTGCCTTAATGACCATTGTGTCTGACATGTAAGTAATCGCTCAGTAAAAGCTTCCTAAGTGAATGAATGAGAGGGGAGTGGAGGGTAATTAGCATGTTTCTCAGTGAGTTTGAGAGAGAATCTGCAGGGAGCTGCCTTGATTAGCAAAAGTAGTAGCGAGAGGGAGGTTGGAGGCATTGAAGGGGGAGGGAAGGGACAGGTGTGCCTGTGCCTCAAACGTTTAGTGTCACCTGGGTCTGAACCTTGTTGAACTGAACTGAACTCAACTGCCTCTCTTAGGGAGTTGAGCAAAGAGTTTTGAGGGATTTGAAAGACAGTTTTATACATGGATGAACTCTGTGTACCCTTGGACATGAAGGAAGTATAACCCTGTACTTTCTGCTCTACCCTTTAATTTTTTTTGCTCTTGGGGGTTGCAGAAGTGTAGCCGTTGGGCTTTTAAAACATCTAAAATGGCAAGCTGATCATAAAGTTCGAGGACTCCACCTACAGTAAAGACCATATTTAAAAAGCTAAAGTGAAAAAGGCAGTAGGAGGAAAAAACAGGAGTGTGTACAGCAAAGTAGTATTTACTGCTCCTTCATTGGCAAAAGGAAGGAAGGTTTGCCTTTGTGAGCCTGGATGGTACCAGTTTATGAACATATTTCCAGCAGTGAATAAAAAACTGTCATATGGTTTCAGTGTTCCTCAAGTTAGAGTAAACTTTAACTTCTTATATTTCTGTTTTAATATTGTCATATTAATTCTATTATAAATTATAAATGGTGAACTCAGAACTAAATATAAGTAGGAAGACCAAATACATTTTTGGTAATTATTTTCTATATCTCAGTTATTCATATTATGTCTTCCTGAGGAAACTTGCCATTTGATGTCATATTCAGCTGAGGGTTGAACTTGGAGTATTAAAAACAGACACACAGAACTGGAGCTGATTTTGTGTGAGTTTACTGTATGACTAATAAAACTGAGCAGGTTGAGACTGCTGGTGTTGGCAGATCGGGCTGTGGCGCTGAGTTTCAGTTGAGAGCAGATCTGGAGCTGCAGAGTGTTCCGTGTCTCCCTTTCACCTTATAGATGAAGAAGCTGCGATGTTCATGACTCACCTGAGGTCGTGCGGCTGTCAGCTTCAGGGCCAGACTAATAATAATAGCTGCCCTCTTGTACGCACTTGATGCTGGGAACACTCTCACCTGCTTTACAGATGAGGCGCCTGAGGCGCAGACAAGTCTCCTGCCCAGCTTTACACAGCGGCGCACGTCAAAGCCAGACGCGACCAAGGCCTAGGTGCAAGTCCCCGCTCTGAACCGCTGAGCTGTACGTCTCACTCAGTCTGGAACTCTGCTGGGTACCGCTTTCTGCCTAGCTCCTTCCCCAGTCTATGGCTCTTGCAGGTATTTTCCATACTTGAAAATGGTATTAGCTTTCCCCCAGGTAAGGTGTCATGCTCTGGCCTCAGAGATGGTTCAGTTTGAATGAATCTTGTCTGTGATTAAGGAACCCTGGAACAGGAAACATATCTCCAGGCCTGCAGGCAGTGGGAGCAGTTCCCCCAAAAGTTGACTGTAGCTTCTGCAGGGGACAGTTTGAGCTATGCTGTTGTTCTTTTATTTCCTTTTGCAACCCTGAAGGTCTTCAGTTAACTGATTTCTTTTTTAAGTTGACTCAAAGCCAACAAATGAAATTGGTTGATGTTTTGTAATAGCCAAAGTGTATTTTGATCTTTATTAAACATCTATTTCTCTGCTATAGATTACAGAAGATAATTTCTACTGTTACTCTCTTAAATGAGTTGCAACATGCATTGTTCTCTGTCCTCTTGGGAAATAGCTAAAAGAGATCCATAGGAGCTTTAGTAGATAAAACTTGCTGGAAGGCTAGATTCACCCAAAATGGATCTGTTTTAGGTGTGGTTTGTTGTAGTTTATAACTGGCAAGACCACATAGAATTTGAACACTTTTTACCAATAGCACTTGCAGAATCTAGAGTCAGTGGGCTCCAGAGGGCTCATTCATTCAATAGAAAATTACTAAGGTTTGGTGTCTCTAAAGCTTTTTTGAGGGAAAAATGGTTGTGCTTTTTGCCTGTCAGGTCCTGTGAGATGGCAGTCTGTTAAAAATTTATGTTTACAAAATTATAAAATTTTTTTCAAACTTCAGAGCATCTTTTAATTCATCTCATATGCATTCTTTTATTTCAAGGTGGAATTAAAGAAGCCCTGTTAGAGGCATAACCAAAGTGCTGTGTGATTGTAAGGTCAAGCCATGGCGGGTTTGGGCAGGCTGTGCAGAGGCATTTGAATTGAGCCTGGAGGAGTGAGTAGATTTCCACATGCAAGAAGGGAGGAAGGACACTTGAGGCTAAAGGAACAGTAACTTCAGCCAAGGGGCTGTGCGCCCTGCAGGGACAGGTGCAGCAGGAAATGAGGCTAGAGAGTTGACGGGCCAATACTGAGAACGCCATGCTGGGAACCACACTAGGGAGACGGGATGCTATTCTGTAGGCGCTGGAATATTTTTGAGAAAGATGGTGACATCCATCCTATAATTGTAGAACTCTGGAAGGATGGAGGTTGGATTAGAAAGAAAAGTCAAGTCCCATGGGTAATATATCTAAAGATTGCCAGGTTACTGTATAACTTTAAAAGTGTTTTGCTTCTGTATTTTTGAGGGCATTTTTAGTTTTTCCATAGTGTTAGCTACCTTTCCTTTCTGTTGTAAAGAAAAATGCCTTTGTCAAGAGAATTGGTTTTTCTTTTTGTCATGAATAAGACAGTTCTTTTCTGTTATCGAAGCTTGAATGTGGGAACTTGGTTGTTGCTGTAACTTGTAAATAGACTTGAATCTTTAATATTAATAAGTGTTTGGGCATTTCTCATTACTAAGTAGATACCAGAAAACCTTCAATGGAAAAATTAGCAACTATAAGACTGGAGTCAATTATTTTGGTTATTTTGGCTGCTTTCTCCAATTAGTTTAGGGAAACGTTAGAAAACTAGAGAATGAAGATGGTATTTTGGCGAAATTTTTGAGATGGAAAACATGGAACCAAGGAGCCAGAGAACTTGGCTTGTCGTTCTGCCTGCAACTTTTAAATTATGCAACTTAGAAATGTCTCATTAACCTCTCATAAAATAAGTATAAGCTACCCATCTTACAAGGAGTTTGTGAGATCCACGTGATTTAAGTATGAGAAACATCAGATTATTTCTGATAATAAAATATCAAACACATTATCTACATCCTTCCTAAGCAGTCTGATGTATTCTTATCTTGGCTAAAGGTTGGCTAAATTAATTGTTATTCACCCAATACCCTTGTGTGGTCCAAGTTGGAAGCCTGGAAGGCTAACTCGAGTCCTCCCTTCCTTCGTTCTCATATATTGTTGGCCACAACATTCTACCAGTTTTACTACTTTTCTCACAATTCTGCTCATCAGCTCTGTATTCATTACCTTGTATTGAGTCCTTTTTGTCTGTCATCTGGACTGCAAAGTAGTCTACTGATTGGACCGCGTATCTTCAGTCTCTCATTCCTAAAAACAAATAGTACTTATTTTCCAGGTGTTGTTTTAAGCACTTTATAAATTCTAACTGATTTTATCCCATCCATCTAATCCAGTCACCTTCCATAATGCCGCCTAGTGAGCTCTCAAATCTGGCCATTTTTCTCACCCACTTAGTCTTTTCTCCCTTGTCTAAGTATTCATACTCCTTCTGCCCCTTCTCCTGCGCCCTGTAATCTGGATGACGCTGGCCTCCTGCAGTGCGTTGAACAAGTCACGTGGTTTTACCCCTCAGTGAGAATTTCTTTCATCACTATCCACCCAGTGAACGAGTGCCACCTTTTGGTTCTGCATTGTGCAGGATGCAGCCTCTTAAAATTGAAGCACCAATTGCTCCATGATATCTGTTTTGTTAGTAGTTATTTGTACAGAATTTGTCTGCACTCCCTAGACTATGAGATCCTGCGTTTCACTTTTTATTCATCTTTGTATATACTGTACCTACTGTGAAGTCTGGATGCTCAGTAATTGATTTCAGTGAGGGAACTTTGTAGATAGTTAGGCATCTCTGTCTCCTTCTTAAGCCTCTGCTCTTAACCAGGATGTTAGTGTTGTACTGAACGATGTGAAAGCCATCATACTATTCATGTCACTTTGGTTTGCGCTCACAGCACTGACGGCTCAGAACTTACAGTACATTTGAAGGATGGAAAACACACTGCCTCTGGCTATAGAAATATTCGTATCAGTCTTGTGAGTATAAAATGGAAGTTGACCCTGGGTGTGTGAAGCCATATTAGATTTTTTAAAAATCAAAAACCTTCAAAAATTTTCCAAAGGGCCTTTGCCAAGGCTGACATGCATTCTCAAACTTCAGTGATAACACAGTAGGTGCTACTGGAACTGGGTGTATGTAATACAACTCTGTCCCTCCTTAATGGTAACATTTTTATTTTCCCAAGAGAAAGGTACGAAAGGAACTCATTTATATCACAGTAAGACATCATAGCATTTGGTGAGTCCTGTAGGAAGTTAAACTCAGGTTAGAAGGGAGGTTGCTGCTGCTATTATTCTATTTTGATAGAACAGTTACACCAATTCATGTAAAGTGTAATATCCTTGCACTAGTCAGGGTTCTCCAGAGAAACAGAACAAATAGATTATATATATATGATATATACACACACACATATATATACTATATATACTATATGTAATATATATGTATATACGAGTTTATGTAAGGAATTGGCTCACATGATTAAGAAGGCTCAGAAGTTCCACATCTGCTGTCTGCAAGCTGGAGACCCAGGAATGCTGGTGGTGTAGTTCAAAGACCTCCGAGCCACAGAGCTAGTAGCGTGTGGATTCTGTTCTGAGTCTGAAGGCCTGAGAAACAGGACTGATGAGGGCAGAAGATTGCTGTCCCAGTTCAAACAGTCAGGCAGAGGCTGAACTCATCCTTCCTCCCCCTTCTGTTCATTCAGATCCTCAATGGATTGTTGATGCCCACCCACAGTGAGGAGGGCAATCTGCTTTATTCAGTTTACTAATTCAAATGTTAATCTCTTCCAGAATACCCTCACTGACACACCTAGAAATAATGTTTAGCCACATCTGAGCATCCTAATTCAAGTTGGTACATAACATTAATCATTAAGGTTGCGGGTGGGTGATAGGGAAGAACTTGAGGATCTGACCAGATGAAATGGCGTGAATCAACTACACAGATCCTGTTGCATATTCTGATTTTTCCAGTAGTTTTAAAGCCATCATTGAGCTGCAGGTGGAGGCCAGGGAAGAGATCAGACTTTCACAGGTCATAATCAGTCTGTCAAAAATATCAATGAGTTAAAGCAGTAATGTTCAAAGTATGAATCATAATTTCTTAAAGCAAATATTGAAATCATCTTCATTCAAAATAATATTGAAACCCTTTCAGTTGCTTTTTACCAAAGGGAACGGGACTCCCTCCCCTCAGCACTCATACCTCTAGTTGTTGCTTACCCTCTTATAAAATGGAAGGTTAGGATGAGCATGCTTATCGCCAGCAGATGCTGACTTTCAGTTGAACTTTCAGTTGTACCTTCTGCAGGCGGGATTCTCAAACCGGGCTGCATCCCAGAACCTGTCAGTCTGAATCCTTAGGGATGCTGCCCAGTAATGTGCATTTTTTAACAAGTTTTCCAAGTGACTCTTACAGACATTTAAGTTTGAGAGCTTCTGGTGTTCTTTATAAAAGAGATGATTCTGAAACTACTGGTGCAGTGGTTTTAAATCTATTATAACCTGGGATGCTTATTGGACATATAACTAACCCATTGGTTCTCAAACTGTAAGTCTAGGGTGGGGCTGGAGAAGTTGCTAATTTCCCCCAGGTGATTTTAACGCAAACGGCAGTTTGAGGAACTGCACTAGTATATGATAGCATTGCAGTAAGTCAGGGTTTTCCAAATTCTGTTTCTTTAGATGTTGAAAGATGTTTGCAGCATAAAAGAATTTGTGGTCAAATAAGTTTGAGAAATGTTGGAAAGTTAAAAAGTTTTTGTTTTTGTTTTTTTTTTACAGCTCTAATTTTCAGAGCCTGGAGCCACTTGGGTTTTATGGAATACTGTTTTTTGAGACATAGGGAAAGAGGGTGACTCTAGGCCGCTTGTTTGTTCCAAGACTTGGCTCAAGAGGTGATGTTGGACTTGTGAGTCTTGGATCACACTGTGTGTTATTTGTGCTCTGACTTGGGGTTAGTTTGTCTCTTTTTGCTGTATATTCCAGTCAGATCTTGAACAAAGTTATATTGGTTCTACTTTTTTGTTAACTGCTGCCCCCAAACAATGCACATTTCTTTGGAGCATTTATCACGGATGGTAAAGTGTGTGCTTTAGGCATTGGTGCATGGCCCCGGATTTATTCTGGGCAGTGGTGAGGAACTTTTCTTTAATTTATATTTTGCAAAATTAAGAATTCTGGGAAGGAGAAACCATTAAAAATCTTATATAGTAATCACTATTTTTGAGGGACTGATTTTATCTGATCTTTGCAGTAACAGTTTAAGGCAGGTTTTATGATCTTCATTATTTGCAGATGAGGAAACCGAGGCTGAGAGAGGTGATGTAAGGTGGGGCTGAGACTCGAGTCCAGGTCAGAGTCCCTAAACCCATCATTTTTTTCCTTAAGGATGGGCTTTCAGTTGTACTGAAGGTCTGTTTCAGTGCAGTGGATTGTCTGCTGTTGAAGGTACTCTAGGACTGAAGACAGACAGAGGTAGTTCGCTTCCACTTTTGTGTCTAAACAGCTTTCTGTCTTTGGGGAAGTCAGTCTCGGTGAACCTCAGTTTTTTTCATCCATTAAGTTTATAGTGTTTTCCAGACCTCATCCCCAGAGCATTAGGAAACATTTGTGAACATGGTGGGGGTGTGTGTGTGGTGTGTTTGTGTGTGTGATGTGTGTTTAGTCTAAAGCACTATCTGTAACTGTAAGAGGGGAGAGCAAGTAGTGGTATCCTCACTTATAAGGAGCTTTCCCTAAACTTTGGCAAATTTTAAATGGTATCAATGGGAGTTACTTCTTCAAGTGTTTTCATTGCTGTGAAGTGACTAGCATGTGATAGCACTGTGACAAGGTGCAGAAACGTCATCTCTTGGGTGACTTGGGCTGGTGGCAGTGCAGTAAATTGCAGAATTTAGGCTATCCTGTGGCAGGACTAAAAAGCCAGCCTGATCTCCAGCAGGACAGGACTTTTAACACCTGGTGGATAAAGGGGAGGGGAGGATTCACACTTTTGCTATTATTTCCACTTGACTTGTACCTCCTTCTTTTTTTTTTTTTTTTATAAGTAGTTGGGGTCAAGATCTTTTGGTAGGACTGGCAAGATTGAGTTAAAATCTGTTTAGGTTTTATCAGTCCCAGTTCCAAGGATAGAAATTCAGAATGTGAAAGTAATATTGTCGAGGTGATTTGACTATAATTGAAGGAGAAATTTAAAGATGAGTTTTAAGAATGGTGCCAAAGTGAATTCTGTTTTCTACAGACTCAGAAGGAAGGCATGTGTCCTCCAAGTGGAAGTCCCAGACTGGTAGGTTTTTTTGGCTTCTTGGGTGTTTTTCTAGCCATCGGCTTAGTCAGTTTGTTCTTTTCTTTGTCCTCGCTTCCTCCCTCCCTCCTCTTCTTATTGCTTTATAAAGCTAGAGTGATAGGACTTATCATATGCTTCAGAAATAAATTTAAAGAGTAAAGCTTAAATAAAAGCTTCATAGAGCAGATTGACTGGATTAGTTGCTCTTTGTTGAGTGACTGTGTATGCTAGGGTACAAGTTAAGTGGGGCCAGGACTGGGGAGAAGGGTGGACAAGCAAATATTCTTGTTCTCTAAATATAAAGAGATCTGAACGTGGTCATCTGACATGTATTTGTTACTTTAGAAGAAAGATAAGATATATATGGAGTTAACATACTAGTGAGGACAGTATATTTTATATTTCTGTGGCGAATTTCAATCAGAAATGTCAGTGTTCTCTGAAAGTCACAAAATGTAAGTGCAGGCTGTTTTTGGGATTCATCGCTGCTTCTTGTGGCAGGTGGTTGGGATTGCTGCGTAGTTCTCACCACCACCTGTGGTATTTAGGTCAGGAAGCAGGGAGACTGTCCCTGGGAGGTACTGGTGGAGGGATGGACAGTTTTACTTGGGGCATCACGGCTGGGTCATTCGTTCTCACCATTTTAAAAGTTGTTTGAGGCTATTTCCACTTTGTGCTTGCACCATGGCATAGGGTATTGCTCTTAAGTGTGTCTGTCTGGCTTGGGCTGGGGCGAAGGAGTATTAGGACAACGCTCCAGCGGACCGCTGTAGTATTGAAGAAGGGAAACAGGTTTCCCCTCCTTCCCTCAAGTGATGCCTGAGTGATCCCCTTCGAGGAACTGGGGTGGACAGACAACAGATGCTGTCTAGGGCTCTGCAGCATACTTCCTTTCTGGGAAGGCGTATGTGTGACCAGCTCTCTCTCTGTTTGCGTTGCTGCTCTGAAGTTGAGTGCTCACTCAGCCTGGGCCATCTGCTGGGTGCAGGCCACCTCTCACAGCCCCTCCTCAAGCAGAGTTTCTGTGGTACAAGAACATCTTATTGGGTAAACCTAATAGCTTAGTGAAAGTTTGAATGCGTGTTTCACAATGTGTGTGTTCCATGTAGAATAGATAGGAAGTAAATGAGTAGTACACTCACAACAAAACTAAACCACAAAACGATTTTATCAAGGTTAAATAAAGTAAAACTCTTCCTGAATATCCTAAGTCTTTAGTGCTAAGAGTTCTCGCCTGCATTGTGAATCTGCAGTGTGGGGTATAGAAGTTAAATACTCAAATTACTTGCCCTTCCTATTTTTTACAGTATGGAGGGTATTTGTCCTCTAAGAGAATTTTTTTTTTTCCTGTTATCCCTTCCTCAAAATATAAAGTTTGAAGTGATGGACTAGATTATGGTTCAAAATAAAAAAAATTATTTAAAGCCATGAATGTAGAAGTTCATAAACTGTATGGAGTTGTAGCTTTATTGGTGTGTGTGTGTGTCTGTGCATGAAAAAGTCCAAAATTTTGATATTAAAGCAATATGGATATTTAATATCTGTAGCAATGTTTGAATTAACTGGAAAATAGTCTTCATTTCCACAGAAACTCATCAAACAATGAGAAAAATAATGTGCAATTTTGTTAGAGAAAACCCGAGTTTTCATCTGATTTTGTTAGACATTGATTGTAAATACTGGTCTTAAGTGATTCACGTAAAATCCATTTACTTTGTATTTTTCTGATGAGGAATAGATCCTTGTAGTCTTAAAGTTTAGCATTTTGAATCTTGGTACGATTATGTTTTTTTTTAAATTGGAGAAGCAAAATTTTAATTCTAATGTCAAATATGTTCTTTGTGAAGTAAGGGTAATAGCAGTGCTTTAAAAATATTGTTCTCATTTGGCTACACTTAGTATCTTAAAACGTTGATTAGAGGGTATGTTTGTGTCATTTTGAATGGTGATGATTGAGGAGTTTGCCATAAAATTCTAGAATTAAATGTAAAAGCCAGAGCTTCAAAATAACTTGTCTCCTCCAAAACAGAGTGAATGGAAAGTAAAGAATTTTACTATTATGGCCTATAAATCAGTAAATCAAGGAAGAGAATACAATGTTCTATTTAAAAACTAAATGATACTGAAATTTAAGGCAAATGTACACTAGTAAAAACAAAGAGGCCTAGAATTTTTTAAATGTAAGATGCTATTGATTAGGAGATAAATCATTAACTACCAAGTAATATACCACCAATTAACTATGGCACAAAGCTTTTTAACACTTAGAATTTTTAATAATTCTTAAACTTATAGATTTTCACATAAAATAATACATAAAAATAATTTACATAAAAATAATTATTTTAGTTGCTTGTTTTCAATGCCTTATCCATACACAATACTTTTGTTTCAATAACAATTCATAGCATAGTCTTTTTGAAGACATTGTAAATGTTAAGTCAAGATTAAACCAACAATGTATATTTTCCTTTGAACGCAGATAACATACACCTGCCTGGCAGAGAGCAGCTGTACTGGTTGCTATATAAGAAACCATCCTAATTTCAGGAACTATGAAATGTAAAAAGAAAATGTGTTTAAGAATCAATGAAATATAATATGGACTTGTATGTAGATACTTTTGCCAAAAGCAGTGCCACTTTTGCCTCATCTCTCTGGAGATGTTCGGTGGCAAAAACGGGACGGGGAGAGGACTTTGAGTTTCTGTTCAGTAGCATCCTTAGCTTTTCCTGTTGTCCACCTCCCTTTATAGGAAGAGCTGTGATCTGGTTCTGGAGGATGCCTTTTGTGGCTTCAGGCTGATCTACACTGCCTCTGATGTCATCCTTTCCTTTACTAATATTCTGGGCCTCCAGAAGTGTCTCCCACCACCCTTTCCCTTGACCAGACTTTTTGTCATTTTCAATTTGCTTGAAAAATATTTGCCACGCTTTGTTGAGACTGAGCCTACCCTTTGGGAAGGCTGCCTGTTACCAGTTATTTACATTGTCATTTCTGCTGTAGACAATGGTTCAGTGGACAGAAAGTGTTGGATTTGGAGTCAGAAGACGTGATTCGAAGGGCAAGTGCTATCTCTCAACCTCAGTTGTTGTCTGTCATGTGAACACTGAGTTGTTGGGTGATTATTGCTGGAAAGTTCTGCAGTTTGCTTTCTTAAGGCCATGTGGCCTAAAGGTAGGTGTTTGTCCTAATTACTGCATAATTTCTTTGGACCGCCTCAGGGGTCTTGGATGTGAGAAGTAGACACATGCCCTGAAGTCCGTTTGCTCAGCTGTGAGCCCTGGCAGAGCTTCCTTCATCTAAAACGAGTACCAAGGTAGATGCCTTTCTGTAGTTCGTTTGTCCAGAGGGATACCTTTTTAAAACTCACTGAAAGAACCTGCACTAGGAGGAAGTTCTGCTTCTCGTTAAAATGAGATGATATATGTAAAGGGCTTGTCACATGTTTGAAAGCCAGAAAATGTGACTTCTCCTCTTCTCCTCATCTGATTTTAAAGACTCTCTCTCTGTTTTTGAGAGAGAGCGGCATTCACTAAATTTGTTGTCTTCTGTGTCCCTTTAATTCTCAGCTTATTTGCAGAGCAGATTGTCTTGTCTCATGTCCAGTAATTAAATCTGTTCCAGCTCATATTACTAAACCACCTCCAAAATCCCAGGATTTAATGTTAAAATACCAGAATACTTTAAAACGAGTTAGATAGCGGATAACTGATGTAATTTACATTAAGCAACAGAAAGCTCTTCCCCCTCCCACTGCGGGATAGTTTGATTTTGGAGTGTGATAGTATGAAATCAAAGGGCAAGGCAGGCGATATACAGCTCCCTAAAATTTGGTAACTATTTTACAGAATAATAACTGAAGATGGGAAGAAACCAGCTTAAACATCCTGCCTAGGAACATACAGATCTTGGAAACTGGCAATGCTACTTTTCTTTTTAGGCTACTGTATATGATCTTTTTATCTAGTAATCATGATTTTCCTTTTTTATGTTTAGTTTACTAAGAATTGAGAGGCCCCCTTGCAGTCTGCCCACTTAGCTTTGGCCACTTTTTCATATTTGCTTTTTCCTATTCACCCATTGTGTTAATAAAGAGGGGGTAATGTTAAAAATTTTTTAAACCTAGGAAGAAAGTCTAGAGAGAACTCACCGGTAAGTGTTTTCTATTGGTCAAAGCTTTTAGATTCCATAATGAGGAAAGTACTTAGAATTACTAGAATAATTCTAACTTGATGGCTATAGGCCACCAAAACTCACAGTGGAGACTTTCAGCTTTTTATACAGGTTCATGAGAGGAACCATCTTGATTATTATTTTCAGGCATCTTCCAGTCAAGTTGATTGGTGTGTTGAGATGAGCACACAGTCATTTGACTTTCTTTTTGAATTTTTTGCGGTTTGACTTAGGACACTCTTATTGAACACGGGTATGTGCCAGCCATCGCCCTAGGCACTGGGATAGAAGTATGATGAAGATCTGGATTCAGCCTTAGAAAAGTCACAGACCAACCCTGTGGGGAAAGTACTGGAGAGCGTGTGCAGCGGGTCCTCGTGCTGCGGGACGGAGTAGATGATTACTGGAGCCTGGGCCTTTAGCTGACGATGAGGGTCCTCAAACGTTCTACAGAAGTAGGGAGGAACTGACAGTGTGCCTGAGATGTACAAGATGCTAACAGTCTCTTCTAAATTGTTGTGCCTTTTCTGACCAGAGATGTTTGAGAACTGGCATTGATTTGGGGATTTTTGAGTGAGTGACTACTTTGGAAGTGTAAGTGAATGGCCTCTTGAGGCCCATCCGTCCCCTCCCCTCCAGCTACGGTGGCCTCTCTCTGCTCCAAACACAGTCCTGCTCAGGCCATTGCACTTGTTTGGAATGCTCTTCCTGAAGATACCTTGCAAGGCCCTATCCCTCACTTCTTTAGCTTTCTACTCAAATGGTGCTTTCTTGTTGCCATCAATAAAATAGCAACCTTACCTCCGCGTTCCCTTACTTGGCTGTCTATCTCCGAGGCACTTACCACTATCACTGTCCGAATGTTAGAATGGAAAGCAAGGACTTCTGTCTGTCTGATGCTTTATTGAACACTTCATATTTACCTAGAACAGTGTCTGACTCATAACAGATATCCAGCAAATATTTGTGGAAGGGTAAAAGGAGGGCATGGGGGGAGGTTTACTGTCTGTGTCCTCTTATTAGAAGGTAAAACTGCATAAGGGCAGGACTTTGTTACAGTCCTTTCTGCACCCCTACATCTATAAGTATGTCCAGCACATAGTAGGTGCTTTACTAAGTAATTGCAGAGAGAATTTATGCAAATTTGGTTGTATACATTTAATTATGAAACCATAATCGTGTCATATGGATGTCCTTTAAAAAGTAGACTTTTTTTTCTCTATACCAACGTTATGCCTGAAGTGTAATCTATAGTAATATAGCACAGAAGAAAGGCCACAGCATATTGGTTAAGAGCTTGAACTCGGCAGCTAAAACTGCCTGCTCTGGGCTCTAATCCCCGCTTTGCCATTTACCAGCAGTGTGACCATGTGAAATTACTTAACATCGCCATGTGTCAGCTTCCTCCTTTGTAAAATGGGAATGATAATAGTACCTATCGTAGAGTTGTTAAAGGGGTTTGGTTAGTTAAAGTGCGTAGAACAGTGTACAGAGCACAGTAAACATTCTAGACGTGTTTATAAAACGTGTTAAGACAAAAATGTGTGTGGATATTCTCACTAACTCATCACAGGCAATAAAGAGTGGAAAAGTCCCTTGTTATTCCCATGGCCCCAGAGGAAGGTGGCCCCTTTGATCTGTCTCCAGGTGAGCTGATTGTAAAGAGATGAAAGCAGAAAGTGACAGATACAGGATTTTATTTCCTTAGAGAATTCTCTTCCTGCTGATCTTCCTGCACTCTCGTCAAGGAGCTAATTTTTTCCCTTTAAAATTGCACACAAAATTTGTTAGGCAAATCTGGGAAACTCTCCACATATCAAATACGGCAGCTTTCAGTGTAGTTGCAGTGAGAAGCAGTTGGGGGAAACTCAGTATGGAGAGAATACGCTGATACACATGCTGCTGTAGTAGGAACTGCATGGGCTGTGCAGACTGCAGAAGGTGTTTGCAAGGTGACACTGCACTGTCAGGTAGTGGATGTGTCAGCAGCAGAGGGGCCCTGCAGGGCAGGCGGGCAGTTCTGAGCGCAGCAAGGTCAGGGTACAGGAGGGCGAAAACAGCTATCTGTAGGAATATGAGGGTAGAGCAGAAAGCACTAACAGAGATGGTAAAAGTTGGACAGTATCTAAACACACAAAATATTTTTAAAGCCTCTTGTTCTTCAGAAGATGGAAGAGCTAGCAGAGAAAAGGAAGAGGGAGCAGAGGAGAGCAGAACTGATGGTCTCTGGCTAGATGATGATATTTATTACCTCGACATGCCAGAGGGTATTTGATCAAGTCAAATTCATATTTCCATGTACACTTTTGAGCAGTTGTAATGTTTAGTTTAGGGATAGAATACTTATGTTTAATAAGCGAATTTTTACTTATTTATCCCTAATGGTGGTTATTCTCAAGTAAATTACATTAAAAAGAAATAAGTTCTAGGTCGAGACTTTTAGCAGGGATTAATTAAAAAAACCCGCTCAACTTGAATCCCTGAATTAAGATGCATCTTCTAACTCTGGGCACTGCTTTCAAACTAGAAGAGGGCACTTCCGACCAGCTTTAGGCTCCTCTGAGCGGTGTGCTGGGCAGGAAACAGGGACTCACAGGGCTGGTGTAGCTGCACCAGCTCTGGATGTGACGCGATTTAACAAGCTGTGTGCAATATAAGATTGTGGTTTTACCCATGTAAGGATTGTCTACTTTGTGGAGTGTCTCTTGCCCTTTATGTTGGTCAGAGTTTATTCATGCCCTCCCTGGCTGTCCTGAGCCCCTGCTGTTGCCCACCTTCTTCATACCTTCTTTCGTTGCCCAGCTCTGATGCCCAGTGAATATATACCAATTCTAATTCAACCCAGCAAAAATGTGGACAGAAGAGAAATTTTTGCATAAAAATTTTTCATTGCATTCTTAAAATGTGTTGGACGCCATTAATACGATAGTTAGCAGATGGTTTAAGGTGAAAGTAGTTATGTGCTTCATAGCATTTTTTTTCCTCAGGGAGTAGGAAGGGGCAGAGTATGGCACTTTAAAACCATTATGTTTTAGTCAGAACCTTTCCTCAGTAAGACAACATAGTGACAGAAAACTGATCACTTTCCAGTATCAGATAATCACATATGAAAACATACCTTAAGAACCCAGAAAAAATTTAGATGATGATGATTTAACTAATAATAAAGCATATATTGAGTTTTTAGATGGTAGGTTGGGATTTATTACTTTTGAATTGACTTTTTCTTAAATGATAGATTGTATTATTGAATGGCCTTCTATAGAGGGAATCACTAAGGAATAATATTGTTATAAACACCATGTAAAAACAGCCATTGTCATTATCTTTCTTATTATATAGGGATGTATGTGACTATTTTTTGTCTGTCCGTCTGTCTGTCTCTTTGTGGTTGGTAGGGATTGCAGAGAGAAGAGGAAAGAGGAGCTAGTCCAGGCAATTTTTGACGTTTAAAAATTTGACATTTCTTTTTATAAATTTTCTTCGGAAGGATAGACTTGATCTCATTCTATGTTATAGTAAATATTCTGCTAAGGGTGTTAAATTTTCTTGTTTATAATTGTATTGCATTGGGCAGTAAGAGCACCCTTACTAATTTCCACGAGGGAAGTTTCTGGTCTCTGGCCATTTAGATAGTCCCTTTTACCTGTCTTACTTTTTTCCTGTGTCATGGGGCCAAGTAGCACCTCTTACCTCTTCCTTTGAAGGAGGGAGTGTTTTTGTGAGTTTGTGATGTATTTGTTTATTGAGACTGTCAGTACTTTCCTCTAAACAAATTTTTTTTAAATTAGATAATTTGGATTTGGAGAAACAGGAAGGGATGTGATATCTTGGCCTGGATAAGCAGGTGTTTTTCTGTGAAGAGAGGTGGGTGTGTTGTCTAAATTCAGACCACCCTGTCTCCAGCTGAGTGTGCAGTGTATCTTAACCACAGTTATTAAATGACACGGTCAACTTCAGACTGCCTACTTATTGATTTACAAGGAAATGGAATGCAGTTGCCCCCCCGGCTTTATTTCCTTTTGCCCGCGTGGAGAGTGGTATGGTGTCATTAGAGATTTTTAATGTCATATCGAGGCAATGAAGAAACATAGCCAAAAGCTGTTTTTCATGAAAGATATAAAATCAGAATATCCAATGACATTTTAAGAGCATTCCAGGAAAATAAGTTAGTCCATCTGCAAATGGTTCACTCCTCCTTTCCTGTACACTGGAATTGGGATTCACTGAGCCCAGTTGGCACAAAGAAGCTTTTGTGCAAATAATGAATGTGTAAATGTTTTTGAATCTTTTTTCCTCCTTGTTTGCAAACTGAACATCTAGTAATGATTGCATTGCAAATGATTAATCTCAAATTTTTATGATGCGCTTGAATTAAAGTTGATTTGATAGTAATACGGATTTTACATCCTTGTTTGAGAGCTGGCCCAGAAAAGCTGCTGCCTCATAGAGAAAAACAAAAAAGAACCCCAAAACTGAAAACCTGCGTCATCTGGATCGTGCCCCAGAAGAGTATGAATGTCTAAGAAGGGTGGAGAGTCCGGTTGTTTATTGGGAATCAATACTCCCAAGGCAAATGCAGCCTATTTCATTCACTTGGTGAGTTTGGTCAGTTTCTGTGCCACTGCCTTGCACGTTGGTGCCCTCTTCTGGAATACTGAATGCAAGACTGAGTAAGATGAGTGAGGTTTAAAAGGTATACTGAGGAGGCAGAACCTCCAGGTGGTACTTGTTAAAATTCTTCATGGGTAAAGACTGAATTTTGGCCTCTCTGCTGAACAGAGAAATAGCTAGTAGGAGTTTTGATAATTAGGTTTTGTTTATGCTTCTCCTATAAAGGCTCGAGATTTTTGGTAGAGACTTGCTTTTAGCATCTTCTAAATTAATAATTGTTACTGGCAAACTGAGCACTTGCATTTATAAAGAATTGGGAGACCTCCTAATTCTTTTGCTATAAAGGAATCGTGTTCAGATGAATACATTCCTAGACATATTTCTTGTTGGCATGTTTCAGGGTTCCTTCGTCATATTGCATGCTACAGCCTCTCACCAGGTGATCCCATCCACCAATATAGGGGTGACTACTCTGCCTATACTGTTTCCACAGGTAGAAGACGGTTGCTGTAGCAACCAGACAGCTCTGCCTCGGTGTCCTCTGGACACCTTATACTTATCATGTCTTTGAACCAAACTCATGGTCTTTTGTCCTCCTATGTCCTGTTTCTCTCTGTATGCACACGTGCCCTCTGTTGTATGTCTTCTCTTCTTGTCTTGTATTCATTGTCTTGGTTGGTGGCATCACATTATGCCCAGCTTCTAAGTCAGAGTAGCCTCCTGCGCTCTCTGTGAGCACAACTCCACACACATCCCAAATCACTCATTATGTTCTTTCACTTTGCTTTCTTTTTTGAGGAAGATTAGCCCTGAGCTAACTGCTGCCAATCCTCCTCTTTTCACTGAGGAAGACTGGCCCAGAGCTAGCATCCATGCCCATCTTCCTCTGCTTTATATCTGGGACACCTACCACAGCATGGCTTGCCAAGCGGTGCCATGTCCGCATTCGGGATCTGAACGGGTGAACCCTGGGCCGCCGAAGCGGAACGTGCACACTTAACAGCTGCGCCACTGGGCCGGCCCCCACTTTGCTTTCTAAATATCTTTCAGAACAAGCTTTTCCTTTATATTCACATGAACTGTTTTTTAATTTAGGTTCTTATCTCTTGACCAGGCTATTTTGATAAGTTTCTCTAGCTGGTTTCTCTGCCTTCAATTTTGTCTCCCTATGGTTTTTCTCCCATGCTACAAGCAAAAGTGATCCTAGCAAATTCCAAGTCTGTTTGATTCCCTTTTCCCTTCTTTAGACCCCTAGTGGTTTCCCATGAGTTAAAGTGGTGGCTCAAAATCCTGACATCACATCAGAATCATCTTGGACCTTAAAAGAAAGTGCTGGGGCCACCTGAGGCCAACAGTCTGAGAATTCCCTGGAGTGGCTAACTGGCACATGTCTTTTCTGAGCACTTCACATAGCCTCATGTCCATGTATCTGCTTGAATATCTAATAGACACCTCAAAGGTGACATGTCTACAGTGGAACTTCTTTCTCTCAAAACCTGTACCAACTTCAGTCTTCCCTCCCTTAGTTGCTGGCAACTCTGCCCTTCAAGTTGCTCCGGCTTCCCATAGCCACTTCATATAAAATATATCAACTCCTGCCCCCAAACTGGAATTCCTGATCTTTCTTTCTTTGCTCTATTTTTTAATAGCAATTATCATCTTCTAACATGCTATATAGTTTATGCATTTATTATGTTTATTGTTTATTTCTCCCCTGGGGTAGAAGGGTTTTCTTTTTCTCTCTTTTTTTTTCTGTTTTGTTTTGTTTACTGAATGTTCCAAGCCCTTAAAACTTTGCCTGGCACATGGTAAATAATTTGCTAATGTTTGTTGAATCAGCGAAAACATATATACCAGAAAATGACTAGAAATGTAGCAAAATGAATAGTAATAGAGAGTATAGAGGACTGGAGTGCTGAAGTCCCACTGTCTGTGTCCAGCTCTGTGCCTCAGTTTCCATCTGTAAAATGCGGATACCACTACCTATTTCACTAAGATTGTTGAAGATTAGATGAGACCGTCCCTAGGAAGTGCGTATCCCAGTGCTGGCGCATAGCAGATGCCTTCCAATGTTAGATGCCCTTAGGTGAGTGGTACCACTGGAGGTGCTGTAGCTGTTCTGAATCATTTCTCATTTACGTTTACTTCAAGATTAGATTATGTACTATCTGGAATGCCTGAGACATAAATGCCATAGATAATGATGGTCGACAAGATTCCTTTTCCTTTCTTAGAGGGAATTTATGCTTGAGAGTTTTAAGTGTGTCTTGCTTCTGATGTACTCAGAACTCTTCTCTACTGACTTTCATTCCAGCCACGAAAGCTCTACATTTGTACTGGCTTTCTTGAGTCTATTGGTTCCAGGCCTCTGTGTTTGTATCTTCAGCTTGAAGAGGGGCAATGGGGTCACCTTGCTCTCTCTGGTTCTTTTATTCCACTTGTAACTGGAGTCATTTCTTCCCACTCTTTGGGATTCTTCTGACTTGCCTTTACCTAGTGTATGTATAAAATTGAACTAGGCGGCTATTTGTTGTTTCTGTGCTCCACTCCCAGGTATGCTTTATAAATACAGGAGGAAACCTTTGACACCTTAACCTACTTTATTTTTTAATCCTAGTTTTATTACCATGATTAAATAAAAATTTAAAGAATTTTTTAAAATTTAAATTCAAAGTGAATATGAAATAAGACAATCTATCTGGTACCTTCTGCTGATATCAGTCTCTTTGGAACTTTAGAGGATTAGTCATAATGAATTAGAAAGTGACTGCCACATGTTATTATTCATAGCATAGCATAGAAGACAGTGCAAGATATGGACTCAGATGATTGCTCAGTTTTTGCATTCTTTTAGCAGATGGCTATTGATAACTTCAAGCTTCTCCTGTGGTGTGTATAGATACTGGTGGGGGAGAGAGATGGGATTTTTAAAAGGCAGACCTATGATAAAGGTATAACTCAGGTGCGCTGAGAATGCAGCCAGGGGATTGGAATATGATTCTTAGAAAAGCTGTTATTTCACCTGGGCTCTTGTAGGGTCAGTAAGAATTTGCAGAATTTTGGGCACCCAAGAATATTGGGGTGGGGATAATAAGAGTGAGAAAGGAAACAACACTGAAAGGGATGTGTGAGCACAGGTAATATTTCTCTGTAGGTGGATCAGGAGGAAAATGGTAGATGATAGATTGAAACGAGCAGTTGGGGTCAGCTTGTGAAGGGCCTTATATGACATGACACAGAATATGGACTTTATCTTGTGTAGGATTTTTGTAAAGGAGGTGTATTATCACTTCTGTGGTGGCAGTGTGCAGGCTGGAAAAGAAGGGTGAAAATATAGAGAAAGAGGGTTTTTTTTTTCGTATTTAGAGGACATTAGAGAAAAATCACTAGGTCATGGGCAACTGAGAGAAGGTCTTGATAAAAGAACAGAAAAATAGTAGGAATGAAAATTAAATCACAGAAGCAAGTCAAAACAAACCCAGAAGGAAGCTGATTGCGCAACATGCTACCAATGGACAGGGAATACCGTAATTGGGATTCTTTAAATAGAGCTTAGAGCAAACGTTTCAGGAGATGTGGTTACCAGATAAAATATAGGATGTGCAGTTAAATTTGAATTTCAGATAAGCAGTGAGCAATTTTTTTTGCGTAAGTATGCCCTGTGCAATATTTGGAACATGCTTATACTCAACACTATTTTTTGTTTATCAGAAATTCAAATTATGCTGGGTGTGTCCTATTTTTATTTGGAAAATCTGGTAATCCTAGTAGGATAAAAAGGTTCGGAAAGGCCTGGTGATGAGACTCAGTGGTCTGATCCTTCTTTGATGAGAGCGTTACCACATTTGTTTGGAGGATAACGTACCGCGTTTGCAGAACACAGGGAGAACTTCCTGTGAAGTGTTTTCTATTTAAGTGACTGGTAGGGAGTTCACCTTGTGAGATTGTAAAGTTACTTGATCAAGGAAATAAAAGGGGAACTAGAGAAAAGAAGGGAAACTTCAAACCACTGAAAGCATCTAATACTCAACAGAATAGATGGACAATAACTTGTGTATTCCAGGAAACAAAATGGGGTGTTGTCCCCACTGAGAGGGATCATCCAGTTTGCTTTATCAAGTGTGAACGACGCTGGGCTGCCGTTGTTGTTTATGCTCTTGGTGTACAGGGGCTCCTGTGTTCTGGCTCCTGTTTTTATTGGGGCTGTAAAAACATTACAAAAACCCCAACAATAAACACTGCTGAGAATGTGAGGTCATAGTAACGTGACCTCACAGGGAGCCAGGTCCTTGGAAGGCCTGGTAGAGCAGCCAGCACTGGAGTTGTGGGGCAGGGAGCACTGGGGAGGGGCTCTGAGGGGATGCACGGCTTAGGCGCACCCTGGGCTCCGTGATGAGTTCTTCTTGCTGTCTCTCTGGTTGCTGGTGAGTTTGTGGTGGCATTATGTTTCCAGGTTTTCTGACTTAAAAGGAGCAGTCTCTGTTTTTGTTCATGTAATCTCATGAATTGAGAAGTGAGACAGTATGAAGCCATCTAGGAATCTAGGTATTTATCCTCATTTTAGTCCTTATTTTCTTTTTTTACTGAAGGTTTTTTCAAGAAGATCCAGAGAAGTCTGATGTGTACAGATTTTAAAATTACCTCCTCCTGGTGAATGTAAAGAAAATGAGGTGAAATAGACTGGGCTAGGCAAGATAAAAAGAGGAGACAAACATGAGAAATGAGAAACATGATAAACAGGAATTATTTTGACTGCTACAGTTTTAAGAATATATGTTCAATAGGATAAGTCTCTTGTATTTGAACAAAATCTTTGCCATACTATATATGTGATATAATTACATTATTTACCAGGAATGATTAAATATATGCCATGAATTTGCCCCGAAAAGTGAACAGTAAGTAGCAGTTGAATTGCGAAGAAAATTCTTTCTTTGACATTTGTTTTTCCTACATGATAACTAATATGTAGAGTAAAAGAATGCGTGGGAACACAACTCCAGGGATTTTTTTTAGTTATAAAAAATACTTGATTGTAACTAAAATGGCTCTTGGAGTCAGTATTTTACATTTCCACCAGTTATGTGGAAAAATACAAAGTTACTGTGAGTTGCCCTTAAAAGAAATTTCTTCTATTGAGGTTACTTATTATAGATTGCTGTACATAATAATTAAATATTGTTTTCTGGTAGGATAAATTTCACAAAATTGGCTGGTAGTGTGAATTCTATAAAGGAATATTTAGGATGAAAAAATATTTAAATATATTTGCATGAAGATGTCATCATATGAAGCAGTTAATTTCAACTAGTGGTTATTTCTGTTAGGAAATTGTTTAGGTGGCTGTTTGTTGAAGGAGGGTTGCCAAACATCCTGATTTGCTGTGGTTAGTTCCATTTTATGTCTGTTGTCCTGGCATTGACTATGGTTTAGCCTGTGACTTTGACTTTAAAAAGTGAAGCATCGTCATTTTTTGGTAAAATAAGTCAGCATGGGATTGATAAACATCCACTTTGTGCTTCCAGCTTCTCCACAGTCTCATCTGAATATGTGAGCTGACATGTGCATTGAACAGCATTTTCACATAGTTGAGTCTAAAAGACAGCGTGTGATCACCTCTATCTCTTTTCCCTCCCCTTTGCAAGGACAGCATGTGAAGGACTTGCTGACAAGATCAGCTTAGAGAGGGGTTGCTGGGGACAGTTAACTCCCTGCAGGCTGACAGTGGCTGGGGAAGCCTGGGACCCTGCAGCCCTGAGGACCGCTTGGGCGCCAGCAGGTCGTGGCCTGAGCTACATTTGCGGGGTGGTGACGCTGCCGGGCTGCCACTGAGTTGGAGGAGCAGTAGGAAACAGGAAGTTCTAGGTTGGGTAGAATAAATGACAAAATGGAGATTGAACAGTTCTTCTTGAAAGTATATTTGTTTTTGCTCCTGTGATTTTTGTCATTTATTACATGATGTAAGTTTACAACTAATTTTTCTTGGGTAATGCTCTTTTTACGCTTTGTAACAGTTATAATTACATGTTTAATGATTTTATGGTTTCTGTTCCCTCTCCAAAGTGTTCTGATTTAGACAATAAATAGTTACTTTACATATTCAGGCCAGGTTAAAGAACTAGGGGATAGAGCAGGGCCTGTGTGCTCCATTCAGCCTAGCCCGGAATGGCTTTTACATTTTTAAAGATTGTGACAAAACAGCAAAAATAATCTTGTGTGAAAGGATCTTATTGTGGCCTGCAAGTCTGAAATATTTACTATCTGATCCATTACAGAAAAATTCTGACTATGTCTGGATTAGAATCTGTGGTGTGTTGGAAGGCTGCTTAAGCACAGTAGTTTATCACGAACTAGCTTTGTTTTGTTACCAAGTTAAAATGAAGATTTGGAAATTACTGTGTTCTTGTTGGTTTTGTGTTATAAATGCATGATGTAGCATTCCACAGCCAGCCACAGGCTAGAGCTTGTGACCCCTTTCTGGAGCAGAGGTTCTCAGTGTGGTCTCTGGGGCTTCCCAGGACCTTTTCTGTAGGGTCGTGAGGTCAAAGTTATTTTATAATAACTGTACAGCATTATTTTCCTTTTTCACCATGTCGATATTTGCACTGATGGTACGAAAGCAATTGTGGGGGTCTTAGCGCATATCAAGGTAGTGGTACCACACTGTTCTAGTTATTGGTATATTCTTCATTGCCCTGGACTCAAAATAAAAACAGAGGCCAATTTCACCTGAATAAAGCAGTTTCACCTGTCCTTGATAAAGCAGTACAGATTAATTACGTTTCCACTCTTGAGAACACGTCTTCTAATTTCACGTGTGATGGAATGGAAGATGTTCATGCAGCACTCCTGCTCCTGCGGGTTGCTGCCAGGAAAAGCACTCATGTGTAATTTGAGTTGTGAGCTATAAACTAGTTTTGTTTTTCTTGGAATGCCCTTTTTCCTTCAAAGTATGACTAACTATGGTTATTGGCAAACATTTTCTCGAAAATTAATAGAGTGAGCCTATTATTTTAAGGAAAACATCTCACAATGTTTGTTGCCAATGATAAAATTTGAGCTTTCAATTAAAACTTGGAATTTTGGAAATCATATCTGCCACCAAAAGTTTGACAGCTCCTCAGTACCTAAGACTTTTCTGAAGATTTTGGTAGTGACATTAATGAATGTGATTTTTTTTATATTATAAAATGACATGTGTCAGCAAATATTTTGCAGATGACCCAATGCATGTTGCAGAATCATGCCTGGGTAAAAGTTCATTCAAAGTGTAAGATAGATTTTAATGTAAAAGCACAAAATTTCCTTGATACAATTTTAGATTTTGTGTTGCAACTAACCTTTAAGAAACTGCCACTTGTCTTATTTGGGTGTCATATCAAAAAAGAATATCTACAGTTATCTGAAAAGGATATTAAAATACTTGTCATTCTTCTAACTAAATATCTGTATGAGGCTAGATTTTCTCAATGTATTGCAACCAAAACAGTATATTGTTAAAGCTTGAATGTAGAAGTGGCTATGATAATCCAACTGTCTTCTGGTAAGCCAACTATTAAAGAAATTTGTTTAAAAAAAAAAAAGTAAATCTGTTGCTTATTTCACTGAATTTTGTTATTGTTTTGGAAATTATAGTTATTTTTAATAAAAATGTATTCGTGAAATAGATTTATTATATTTAAATGAGTTAATATTTGAAGATTTTCTGTTTTAATTACTAATGTGGTGAGTATCATATAGGTATAGTAGATATAAGATAGACAGATATAGATATAACTCACATAAACAGAGGTCTTTGGAATCCTTCATGCTTTTCAAAATGTAAAGGTCCTGAGACCAAAAGGTTTGAGACCTGCTCATTGAGGATTTAAGCAATACTTCTTTAATACGTTGAAGTACAGTAACAGAAAATATTTTTATGAATAACTGTAAGACAATCTCATTTAAAATAGTGTTCATTTAGTTGGCTCTACAATATCATGATAGTTTCATTAGCTATTTCCCTTTTTGCTGCACAAGAAATATCTTTTCTTTTTTCTCCTTCTTTATCAATTCTCACAGCAACGCTGGGGTGAAAACAACATTGCTAGAGGCTCATTCTGAAATGGGGAGCACTGAAATTCTGGAAAAGGAGACCCCGGAAAGTCTCAGTAATGGTACCAGCAGCAACATAGAAGCAGCCAAAAGGTTGGCCAAACGCCTTTATCAACTAGACAGATTCAAAAGATCGGATGTTGCAAAGCACCTAGGCAAGAAGTACGTTCCGTCCTGAGGCCAGTGTCTGAGTGTATCCTTTTGTATGTGTGTTTTAATAGCTTCAGTTTTAATAATCAAGTCTATTATGTTTTCTTATAGCAATGAATTTAGCAAACTAGTTGCTGAAGAATATCTGAAGTTTTTTGATTTTACAGGAATGACGCTGGATCAGTCTCTCAGGTATGATTAAGCATCACTTCTGTTCTTCTTTGCCTCCAAATAATTAACTCTGAGAAAAGAAAGTAATGTGCTGGAGCTAAAATCTGATTTTATTTTTTTAAACCCACAATTACTTTGTGAATTAGCTCAGATTATGCTATAGATGTTAAATGTAATTAAAAGTGAGAAAATATTGCCACAACTAAAAGGACCCACAACTGAAATATACAACTACGTACTGGGGGGATTTGGGGAGAAAAAGCAAAAAAAAAAAGAGAAAATACATCATTTTTATGAAATCACACATGACTGCATCTAGTAGATGACAGTAAAGAATGATGGCAAAGTAAGTCTTGAGAAAAAATAGTCTGTGGGAAGGTAGTTTTCGAATGATGAATAAAGAAAAAGGCAGAGTCTATAGACTGTAGAATTATAGATTTTTTTTCCTAAGCATTTGTTTACAATAGCCAAATAACCTTTTAAGACGATACTTTGGAATTAACTCATGAATGGGATTAAAAATGAATATCAATATAAATATCAGTAGAAAGTATCTGATAGTAAACAGTAAAACTGTTTCAGGCAGTAGCACTTTTTGTTGATGTGTTCAAATGAAGGTGTCTTAAGCACACTGACCCTCACTTCTCATCCCATATTAGACTGTAAAACTCTAAGAGCAGCTGTGGGTGAAACACAGTGAGCATGTAACCTTATAGTCTCTACAAAGTGTCAGACATGGAGGAATTCTGAGATCATCTTGTGTAACCCTCTAGTTTTACAAATCAGGAAACTGAGTCCTGGGAGGTGAAGTGAGGACATTTGCATTAGAATGCACAACAGTGACTTATTCTGTGCCTCTTTGCATGAATCAAGGGTACTCATAGGTTTTCCATGAAAACAGGTAAGAGTGGAGAAAAGATCTGTGTTTCTGCTTTGCTTTCTTTGATGTGGTTCATAAAAAAAAGTTATGAAAATTTAAAGTTTGATCAATAAATATAGATTAACAAACTATAAATAAGGCAGAGAGCAACATTTTCATCATAGTAATAAGATTTATTATATGTTTTTTTCAATAGTAAGATTTCTTAGAACATTTTAAATGATTTTTTGCTTCCTGTCTCACGTTTAGGGAAATGCATCTACTTTGTCAAGTGAGGGTCATCTGGATTTATCTGTGATAGACAATACTCTTAGTGACTCTGATTTAGATTGGTGTGTGGTTCTGGGCATATTTTCTATTGTTCAAAGAAGTTTTATACATAAATTAATTTATTCCTAATTCAAGGAATAAATTAGGGTTTTATCTCCTAATTTCCTCCTTGTTTAACAAATTAATAATGTGACGATAGGCAAAATAAAATTAACAGAAATTTACTGTGCACAAGACAATATAATTGTGATTTTAACAGTGGGTCAGTGGTGATTATAATCATGTAACAAAATGAGGAAAAGATTGTTATCCATGTAGAGTTTTAAAACCCAGTCTAGGGGCTGGCCCCGTGGCCGAGTGGTTAAGTTCGTGCACTCCGCCTTTGGCGGCCCAGGGTTTCACTGGTTCAGATTCTGGGCTCGGACATGGCGCTGCTCATCAGGCCACATTGAGGTGGCGTCCCACATGCCACAACTAGAAGGACCCACAACTAAAAATATACAACTATGTGCTGGAGGAATTGGGGGAGAAGAAGCCTGGGGAGGGGGGAAGATTGGCAACAGTTGGAAAAAACCAGCCTCTGTGGTTATGCATTTTGTCTTAAGTGCTCTTTGGTTTTTATCTGACTGATCTAAAATTGGCTACTCGACACTTAGTCATGTGGGGAAATTACTTGCCTCCCCAAAGCTTTTCTTGATGTGTTGGCCACCATATTATTGCCATGTCATCTTTTATGTTGACATTTTATAGAATTTAAATGTCAGCATGAATTTATACTGAATGGTCTTTTAGTAAGTGATTTTTTTTTAAATCACTGTAGAATATCTTATTTTGTATAATTAATTTCTTATATTTGTATGAATTAACTTTAACTATCAAACATAAGGAAAACAGTGACTTTTTCTAAAATTTCACTTTTTTCCTCTTAATTCCTTTTTAGGTATTTCTTTAAAGCATTTTCTCTTGTGGGAGAAACTCAAGAACGAGAGAGAGTTTTAATACACTTCTCCAATAGATATTTTTATTGTAACCCAGATACCATTGCTTCACAAGGTAATCTGATGGAAATGCTTCAATTTTTATTTATAACAAGGGTTATTTTCCTCATTATGGAAGTTACATTTCATTGTGGAAAATAGGGAAAATTATACCGAAGAAAATGAAAATCATCTGGCTATCTCAAATTAGCTAGAGACAACTCTTCTTAAAAGTTTGGTTTGCTTCCTTCTAGTCTACTTATACAACATTTAATATCAGATTAGAATTGTTAGAGTTGTTTCCCTTTCACTGTGAGGATTTTCTCATTGCCATCAGATGTTGTTTAAAAGCATCATATTTAATAACTGCATAATATTCTTTACTCTTCTTTTAGTTATCTTTACTCTCGTTTTCAGTTCCGTAGTATGACAATATGCTTTCTTTAAATTGCTCACGCTTTGTCACTCTGAGATTTTACGTGCAAAGCACATTATACTAAATGAAATGTCAGTTTTCTTATTTCTTCCTCCTCTACATCTGATCTCTAAACTTCTTGATGAAATGTGTGTGTGCTTGGTTTTGTGGTGAGTTTTGGAAACATTTACAAATCTCACTGGAGTTAGTGGTATATCTCTGGTGATTTTGTTTGATATTCGTAATAACAACACTGACTGCTGACTTGGTTTATGATTTTAATAAACTATAAGTTTATGTTTATTGTACTATTCTTAAAAAGCAACTTTAGACTTCTTAATTGTTGATGTACCGGGTGAAGAGGGATCTTTTCTCCATTTCAATTCCTACAGTATAGCAAAGTTTTTCAGGCTTTGAAGTCAAGCACATTCACTTGCAATTGGAGGAGCTTACATAAACTTACAAATTCTGGAATAAATCACTGAGATGAAATGTAATAGAAATAGTAATTCTCTCTTAGCTTCAGTATTGCCAATTAACTGGGATAAGTGTATTTGATATTGACTAAAGTGATTGTTCCGCCTGCCTCCGTCCTGCAGGTTGTAGCTGTATTAACTATCTGATTATTGAAGTCACATTCCTATCTGTAAAATGGGAGCTTGTCTTTCTTTATTACTTCTTTGACTATATTTAGACCATTTATTCACTGTCTCTTACCACTGTCAGCACTGACTAGAGAATGAAAGGGATAGAAGAGGGTTGTTCTTATTAGAATTTTCTTCAAATCTAAGAAGATGTTGACATTCCTGTGTGAAATAAGGAATATGGATTTGTGCACTCAGTTGGCTGTTGATAAGGTTATTTGAGAGCTGGCTACTGAATTTTACAAGTGCTTTCAGGAGTTTGTTTTAAATATGTTTAGAATTTGTGATAATAAACTGGAACTGGAATAAACATACATAGGCATTTAGTAGCATCCACTTAGAGACATTAATAATAGAAGTCACCTACTATACTCAAAGGCATACTTTTGAAAAATAAGCTGTCTTTGATTCATGAATTCAGTCATTGCACAGGCCTTTCTGTACATGTAGCATAGATTAAGAAGATTTTTCTGCATCTGCAACTGCTGTTGTCTGCTATACTTGGATTGAGAATTGCAGGAGGAGAATGAGGGAGGAGAATTGAGGTTTGGAAATGAGAAGCTTAACTCTTAGTACTTTTTCTTTTTCTTTATATAGTAAGAAGAGAAAGTCGTGTTTCCATTTAAGTATGAGGTGATCCTTCTTGTTTGGGCAACTTTTTTCCTCTGAATATTTAATTTTTTAATCTTCACAGATTATTTCAGTATTTTATTTTTGTCTGATCCATGGTATCCTGGACCAGTCAACCTAAAGAATGCGTTTAAAGGATGCCAGGAAAGAGGATAACTGTTCCTGCCTAGATGTTGTCAGCCAGAGAACTAATACCCAGTAAACAGTAGAAGGCACAAACCTTGGTTTTCTTTAACTTTTGCTTCTTTTCTACTTCATTTTCCTCTTGGAAAGTAAAAAGATTAACAGTATTAAATAATTTATTTTTATTTCCATATCTTGTGTTATAGAAAATTGAGAAAATATAAATAAAAATTATAATCTCACTATCCAGAGATGATAATCTCTTTTAATATTATATTTTCTTTTGGATGTATTTATATTTAAATGGAATCATAGTGCATATAATCTCTTTTTCATATAGTAATTTATTATGAAATATCTATTTCAACATGTAAACTTGGACAACATTTTTAATGACTTCAACATGACAGAATTGTGTTTCTGAAGGTCGGATTTACTTGTTCCCCATTGTAAACAATGTTTCTTTGGATATCCTTGTATTTTGTGTAGATCTTTCTTTCTTTAGTGTGAAGCCCTAGAAATAGATTTGCTGTGTCAAAGGGCACTATTTCAAAGCTTAAGATATGTACCATTAAATTGTCCCTCAGAGAGTTAGGAATAATTTACTTTATCACCAGTAGACTTCCACTCTGTACATTGAGGTCCTTATAATAATTTACTCTTATCTATTTTCTGTCTCCCCAAATGAGCATGATTAGTTGTGCCCTGCTGCAGGGTTGTGTTTTCATAGGTTTCTAATGTATGCTATTTAAATGATAATAAGGAGTCCAACAGGAAATAGTGAATTAATGCTTTCTTTCCTTATCCTTGTCTCTCTCCTTAGATGGGGTCCATTGCCTCACCTGTGCGATGATGCTTCTCAACACAGATCTCCACGGCCATGTAAGTGTAGGTGTGTGAAGCTTACAGAAATCCAGAATGTCTTGGTCTTATCTTTGCTTTGGTGCTCACACACCTTTATTCTCTGCCTCCTTCTCTCTCTACACGGCAGGTGGGTAAAGAGAAATCTTTAGAGAAGGCAATAACTTATTTTACATGCTAACACAGAGAGTGATTTTAAGTGAGTAATTGTCTACTTGTCTGGAATTGTTTTATCTGTGATGTGTGTGTCCTGTACCTTCTTTCTCCACTGGGAGGCAGAGACAGAGCTGTTACTTTTCGTTTTTTATTTTGTTTGTTTTTTGGTTCACTGTTAGGGCTGATGTACAAGGATGGAAGGAGGATGGAAGTTAGATCTGAAAATAGCAACTGTGTTTGCAGTCTTACAGTAGTGAGTGTTACGGACTCAGCCTTTTCTACACTCTGGAGCTCACTTGGTCTTTTCCCAGTTGAAATATCAAGATAATCTAATTGCCTTGTCATCTTCTGTTTAAAATAGGATGAAGTTCTTAAATTTATAATTTTAGATAAGCTTTCATCTTTCATGGAATTCATGAAATTCATGGAATTTTAGCATTTACTTAAACTATTCATATTAGAGAAAAGGAGAATGTTTTAGTTGCTTATAGAGCAATATATATGATAGCACAAAAATTATTTCATAGTACCCAGTCCATTTATTTTGAAGAGAAAATCAGATTTCTTGTAATTAAAGAGTCTACATCATCCCTTGATTTGCTATATGATTTACCTTACAATTTAAAAAATCACATTAAAAGAAGTGAAAGTTAGATATAAAGTTGTTCTCCTGTTCCAAAAGGCCACAAATCCCCATATTCAAATCTATGGTGCTCCTCTTTAAAAAAGGCAAAATGGAGCTGTATGGGGCCATTAAGATGGACTGAAGGGAAAAAAAGCTTCTACTGTCAGAAAAGTGAAGAGAGGTGGTAGTGATAGAATTATAGTTTTAACACCATCTTCACAAATGTCACAATACTCAGCTGGGAAGTTCCTTTTGGAGTTCGAAAGATGTGAATTCAGAATACCTTAGTGACTTGTAGACATATGTAACGTGTGTCCAAAGATTATTTTGACAAAACATGTAGATATTTTCAGGGGACATCCTTGGGTAATAGGGCCATAATATGGCTTCTGGAAATGAAGGTACTGGGATTCCCATGGTGTGAGCCTTGAAATGAGTTTCAGAATCTAGTGTTCATCCAGCTTGTTATGGGGCTGACCAATTAATGGACTGTCCTAACCTCAGTTGTCCTGTTACCAGGGAAGCAAGTTTCTGCTGCTTTCTTCTCTGCCCATCTTATGATAACAGTTGTAACTTTGTCCCCTTCTTTTGCTCCCACTCAACTTCTCAACTTGACTTTGAGCTGAAGGAGACAATTTTGATTGTGCTTGTCCACATCTAACACTGATCTAAGCCAGTGATACCCAGCATGAGGAATCTTCTTCACATCAGATGCTTTGAGGGCCCATCCACGTAAGATAGTTGTGCATTTAGCATCTATTGACTGAGAAAATGTGTAATGATGAAAAAAACTCCAGTAACAGTTCAGTTCTTATTTAAAGATTGAGGATCTCATAGAACTTTTGTGGAAGTGGCGAGATTTTGGGGAATTTGTTTCCATGAAAAACTGAATGGCTTGTTAAAAAGCTGAGAACTACTTTAATAATACTTTCAAATAAACACGTATGTTATTAATCACAATAATTTGAAATGTAGCAGTAAATAAAGGTGTGAGGTTTATTATTTATTCAGATAACTCAGCATGCTTGATGTCCAAACAAGCCGTCGACGCCCAGTGTCGGTAGCCTACAGGTTCAGAACCACAGATCTCAGATTGTTCTTGCTCTGTCTTTGACCACTTTTGAGGAATTGAAAGGAGATTAAATGAAGCATCACACTTCTTTTTGGCAACTAGAGTATAAGAAACAGTTTATATAAATGAACAGTTTAATATTGTCTTGAGTTATGCCAATTATACATATTTAACAATTGGTTATAGTGGCAGAATTACATATAAGAGGGAGAAAATTATAAATACAAGTAAATCTCTATATCATCTTAAAAATCATGTTTTTAGTGATTATTAGTTTTCAGCTTTGTTTTTAAAAATGTGTGCTACATACTCAGGATTGTCTGTTATTCAGGTTTTATAAATTAAATTTTTTTATCCTTATTTACAATGCATGCTGTTACAGGTCTGTTGAATATGTACTAGCCGTCATAAGAACTAACCACATGAAAATGTGTTTCTCTTATCTTCCTCCTCTGGATTCATTTTAAAAATAAATTTTCCTTCTAGGTGGTAAGTTTTTAACCATAATTTTGGATGTAGCTTCTCTTGCATCATGATTGCCTGATTTATTGTTCCGGTGTCTGTTTGACTTATTAGCATGGCCCCTATGAAAGTGAATTGTTCAGAATATAAAGTGAATTATTTCTAATGTCTGCCCCTTTTCACCTTCTCCTTATAGTGTAAGGCCATTACCTCTTATGCCAGAATCATCCTCTTGGGGAATGACTGATAAGCCATTTTCCTTTTCTTACTTACCATCCTGTCATAATAGCAACACAAGAGCATGACCTTTCTAAGGAGTGCTGAGACAAGCTTGTCCTCATGCTTTCGTGGCGGGGTGGTGGTGGGGAACATAATTTGGGAGATTAACTTCTTTTGGCTGTTCTTTGTGAATCTTTCTGGTGAGTTTTGTTTACTCTAAGGAGGGATGCATTGAAAATGCGTTGTATGGGCCTTTTTGCTTCCTGCTAATTTCTTACTAATAAAATGATAGAATGTATACTAATATAATAAATCTAATATGGTGTTACATGTTGGAATGCCTTTCTATCTTTCTTTTTCTAATTTATTTGTCATTCAGCAAACACTTATAGTGTGTCTACTCCATTCCAAGTTCTATGCCATTTGGGTAAGGATCAGAAATGAATGAGATGTATTCATGGAGGTCAAATCTCATCTCTGGTAATGTTGGCTAGGATAACCTCCATTAGTCAGGTTTAACTGCAGAAATGGTAGCAGGTAACCTAAGTGCTGTGGTGGAAAAGCACTGGGGAGGTATTTTACTGACGTGTTGGATTATAGTTAAACTTCACTAAGGAGGCTAGGAAAAAGCCAGTCTGAAGTATATGCAATATTTTTGGGAGAAATTCATTCAGATGTTATAATGATTTCACTGGAGCTAAGAATGGTGATTCTCTTCAGTACCTGTTTTTTAAAAATATGAATGATTTACCATTATTTTTGCAATAGTATTGACTTGCTTTTTTACTTGTCTCCAAGTGGTTTATTCTCTTAGATTAAATAAATATTTTATAATTTTGGCACATGGCTAATTTGCTAAGTAATCTCTTTTATTTTTAAAATGCCTCTTCATCTATAAATTATATATGTAAATAAAACTTTTGCACATACAGACACATTTCTATTAAAACAAAGCCTAGAGTTTATTTTTCTCTTGCTATATTGGAACTAAGTTGTATCGAATATTATTTGAACTATTCAACAAAGAAAAGAGTTGAAAAAAATTTTTAAGCCTTGTATTCTATTGGAAATGATATGAATAAAAGGACTTTTCATGTAAGGATAGATTCAAACCTATTCCTTTCTGGACTAATCTTCAAGTGTGCTCTCTTGACTATGACTAGCTCTCTGTCCTTGGACCGTGGTTGAGATTCAGTTATCCTGGCAGGATCATCATTGAGGTTGAAGCTAGGGAGCAGGGACAGGGCAGCAGGCAGGGACTTCTCACCAGGGCTGGACCCTGAGCGGGGAGGAAGGTTTAGATTCAGAACTGAGTTAACTGAAGAGTGGGATAGATAGATGCAGGGTCAGGTGGCCAGTTTCACTACTACAAGTTGAAAGAGATCCATGAGACAGTGGCTGCCGGGGGTCAGGCCATGGTCGGAGGCAGTAGCCGGGACATTATTCTTAATCAAGATTTTGTGATAAAATCTACCATTTAACACTGTGGCTTGGGGTTTTTAGTAGCTATTTTACTCAAGGTGTCTCTCTGCTTTACAGTATTGGCGGGAGACAGCCCACCCAGCACACGGGCTATAAGGGAGCAGGGGTACGATTCTTCTGGAGTGGTGGTTCTGTCTGCCTCCGGCCAGCATCCTGCAGATACTTTGTCTCTGGGATGCTCAGGGCATACTGAATATCATCCTCAGCACTCTGAGTTTAATGTATGAGGCAAGACTTTACTGTTTTTGGGGGGTTGGGTTGTATAGTTTGGATAAGGGGTAAAACCAAGGCTAGTACCCCATACTGGTAGGGGGAAGAAAGAAGTCAAGGAATAAAGTAGAGGTTTTTTTTTGTTTGTTTGTTTTTCTTTAACCAAATAATGTTAGAACGATACTGTGTTTGAGCTAGGTCAGAGTTCATTGTTTCCACTCTGTAAGCTGCATTGCTGATGATGGGTTTCTAATTCTTAGATTGACTCTCCAGGGTCCTAGGAGTGCGGGTGGTGGTACGATATTTGATTTATTGTCAGAAGTGGAAAATGACTTTTATAAGAATTATTATTAAACAATTTAGGCTTTTACTTTTCATATGGTGCTATTTTATATTTCCTCCCTTAAAAGCACCACAAACCTCCATAAGGTTAGTAGATAATGTCCTCAGGAAGTTTCTGTACGTGTGATTATCATTATAGTAACCAGCAGCTGTCTTCAGTGCATTTTACCTGCTGCCCTCCCTCCCTCCTGTCTCCTCTGTGGATCCCTCTTCCTGCTGTGCTGCCCTACAGCCTCGGTGCCCTCCCTTCCTCCTGTCTCCTCTGTGGATCCCTCTTCCTGCTGTGCTGCCCCACAGCCTTGATGCCCACTGCTAGGAAAGCCATCCTGGCATTTATTCTTCTTTTCTATCTGCGCTTTACCCTGCTGTAGATTCCAGCCTTGGTCTTAATTTCATCAAGCCGCACTGCCTCCTTCACCGGGAGTCCTCTGTTCTAGCTCCTTGTGCCCAGACTTCTTTTCCCCTGATTGGGAGCTCCCCAGCTGCAGGGGCTTCCACCAGGCTCTCGTCCCTGGAGCTTGTGAGTGACACTGAAAGTTCACAGAATCAGGGATCTAGATTCAGAGTTTCCAAGAGTTTCTAGTGGGGGATAGAGTTTAGTTTTACGTTAGGATTTCTGTCACCCGAGTGAGCATTTATGGAATAGCCTGAGAACCTAACCATCATCTGTGGAAATGTTTTTATAGAAAAATGTCATGATTTCAAATTTTTCAATTTAAAAATGGCCTTTAGAATATAATTCACTGTCAAATTGGCAACTACCTAGATTTTAATAGGAATCCTTATTTAAGCATGTCAAAATTAATCATGCACTGGTGGATTTTCTTGGCTTCTATGACCCCTCAAAATGAAAACCTCCTTTCTTTTTTTCCTTTCCTACGTTTCTCCCTCCCTATCCCCACCTCTTCCTTTCTTAACTCTTTTCTTTTTTGGGAGGTAGTTCTGGTTTTTTTTTTACAATAGGTTGAAACCTAGAAAATACAACACGGATAGCTTTTATCAGCCAAGTCAGTAGGGCTCATTTAGGGACCTCAGATTGTTTAATTTGGACATTATTCAGTCACTACATCCCTTCTTACCGTTAGGAGTTTTCCACTTTTGAATAAGCTCATTGGTAGAAGATGATAAAGGAAAGCAGGTGAAACTCTATGAAGTCAGTTTTTGCTCTTCCTTTCTTCCTGCAAATGATTTGGGGAGCGATGAATTGAGGATGGTGATTGGAACCTCCGACCTCGAACCCCATTATGTAATTTAATGCCTGTCCTTCTATGACAATCAAGTGAGAAGTCGAGTTGAGTTGGTCTTTTTAATTTGATAATGAGGTCAGTGTCTTTTCCTTTATCTTCTCAAATTTTAGAGGAAACACTTTCTATGAAGTAATGAGAGAATCTGCTACAATACTTCTCAAACTTTATGGTTTCAGGATCCCTGTATACTCTTAAAAGTTTTTAAGGACTCCAAAGAGCTTTTGTTTATACCTATTAATATTTACCATATTAGACACTAAAATGGGTAAGATTTAAAAATACCTATTTATTAAATCATTTTAAAATAGCATTAAGTAAACTCATTAAATGAATAAAATACTTTTTATGAACAATAATTGTACTTAGAAAAACAAAAAATTAGTAAAAAAAAGTATTTAAAATTTTTTGCAAATCTATTTCAGATTTGGTTAAATAGAAGACAGCTAGATTCTCTGCTTCTGCATTTAGTCTGTTCCAGTATATCACAAGTCATGTAGCCTCTAGAAGACTCCACACTGTAACTTGTGAGAGAAAGAGAGTAAAAACCGTTTTTAGCCTTATTATAAAAATAGATTTGCCCTCACAGACACCTTCAGCACGATCCGGGAACCACACTTGGAGAATCACTGTGTTGCATGCAGTATTCCTTTTCAGTTGTCATGTATTTTTTTTTTCTTTATGCCACTTCTGGTTCCTTTTTCAACAGCAATGTATTACACAAGTGGTAGGAAAAATTTCGGTAATATTTCAGATATCCCTGAAGTTGAACTTTTAACACTTACATTAGTTCTGTGATTGGGGTTTATGAAAGAACACTTTGAATATCACAGCTATAGCTTCCTGGTTTGGAAATTTAGATAGGATCCTGCTTTGCCCACTGATCATGTATATAAAAAAATGGACACCTGAGGGCAGCATAACACAATTAAACTTATTTGATAGAGAAGCATGCAAAACAAAAGCAAAATATAGGAGCTTTTAGCAGAGCTACAGAACTGAAGTAATTACCAAATCAGTAGTATGCTTTTTCACCATTTATCGTAACATGTTAGAGGAGGTGGAATTGTCATGTGGGAGGGTATGCCTGCTGTGTTTTTAATATCCTAAGATTTATAAGCCAGATTTTACCAATGGATCATGAGAGCTTTTACCTTCTCCTAAAACGTTTCCACAAAGCTTCCAGACTACACTGTTAAAAATGAAAAATTTTAGGATTATTTTATCTAATTCTTCAACCTCTAGGTCCGAGTATATGCTGTAGTCTGCTTTCTTGGTGAATACTTAACTGAGACAGCTGGCCCTGTTAGCAGCTTTCTCTCAGGACTGAGTTTAGGTTAGGCCTTGGCTAGAGCTTGGTGGGAGGTTCCATTCCCCAGGTTGTCAGGGAAGTCATACTCAAAGCAGAGACTTGGTCAACTTCTGCTGAGTTTTGGACTGTAGCTTATATGGTTTCTAGATGACTCTGTTAAGAATGAAACTCTTTCTCCATCTTAACTTTCCCCCTTTGCTCTCATTGTTACCAGTAAAATTGGGAGCTGATTATCTGCTGGGCTGGGAAGAAATGCCATAACTTTAGCAAAGGGAAAACCTGAAATTAGGCATGCTAATTTCATGCCTACTGCTAATTAGACATGAGGATGCCTAATCTATTTGTGTGGTCACTCATGATGTCATCCCCAATACCACTACTACCTCTTTCCAGTTTTCTTTTATACTGGAGTTGGCAAAGTATGATCCACAGGCAAAATCCAGCTGACAGCCTGTTTTTGTAAGTAAAGTTTTATTGGAACACAGCCACACCCATTTGTTTACATCTTCATACTAAAATGACAAAGTTGAGGGGCCGCCCGGTGGTGCAGCGGTTAAGTTCGCACGTTCTGCTTTGGTGGCTTGGGGTTTGCTGGTCTGAATCCCGGGTGCAGACCTATGCACCACTGTGGCAGGTGTCCCACATAAAATAGAGGCAGATGGGCATGGATGTTAGCTCAGGGCCAGTCTTCCTCAGCAAAAAGAGGAGGATTGGTGGCAGATGTTAGCTCAAGGCTAATCTTCCTGAGAAACAAAGAAATAAAATAAAAACAATGACAAAGTTGGATAGTTGTAACAAAGACCTTATGGTCTGTAAAGTCTAAAATATTTCCTTTCTGGTTCTTTACAGAAATTTACAGAATTTATCTCTTCCAGACTATTGCCCTTAGTCCATGAAACCTTCTACTTCCTCCCCCAAACATAGTAGGGTGAAGTTGAAGATGATCCTTCTACTTAACATTCTAGGTGGGAATGTGTTAAAAACATACCTGAGTTAAGTTTTTCAGAAATGATAAATTCATCAAAGAATTGCTCTCTAAAAGGCATTTAATATATCTTTAAAAGAAAATGTAGAAAACAGCTTTCTTTTGTATTGTAAGAAAATATATTTGAAAATGGCAATATTATCATTTTGGAGAATAGCCTTAAATTTGTCTGAAGATGTGAACACTCAGTCTAGGGTTTTTGACTTTTTGATGAATATTTTCTCTCATTAAGGATAGTACCTGTTTGGCTCACAAGATTTCGGCCTGTCCGGTATTTTGAGATTTCAAATAAAATTCTTACTTTTTGTGGATTTTCTATTTTGTGTTATCTTTTTAGGTTTGATTATTAAGGTAATGATCCAGAGATTTATATTCATTGAGCATCTGATTTGGTTGGAAATGTTGCATTCATTTCAAGGGACAGTTTCCATGCCTCTCAGTGCATAAGGAGGCCTGTTCAGATCTCCATGCTGTGCTCCTTCAACGGGAAGGAGTTCGGAGTATGAGACAGTGCTATGAAAGCACTGCCCTGGCATGCAGCTGCCAGCATTTGTTTCAGAACAGGGCTAATTGTTCCAAAGTTATCAGTCAGTTTGAGAAGAAAATGCATAGAAGCATGACGATGTGAGTTTCCCTTTGCTGTCTGTGAATCCCTGAGATACAGAGTCGATGCTTAGAGCTAGCTTTGTTCAGGGGACAGCGTTTGTCTGAATAATAGTATTTCAGAATAATTGAGACAATCTGGTATAACAAGGAGAAAACAATCCACATATCATAAGGAGTGTTTCTTGATGATAAAAACTTTACTTCATTTTACTTTTACTCCCCGATAAAATGGTATAAAAACTTGGGGAATGTTTAAATATATATCTCAGTAAGGTGCAAAATGGACTGATCTGACCCTTTGCTTTGCTCCTAAACCTTAGCTAGAGGAATTACCAGTGAGTCAGAGCAGCTCAGTAAATGGCAGATATAAACAAACTCAACTAATCAAGTATTCAAGAGGCTGTTGGGCGTCTTTGGCCCATAGAAAGCCATGTATCGTGGTTATCTTTATTCCTTCCCTGCATTGGTCAGACAAATTTTGGTACAATGTATTGGGTGATTGCACTGATGCTTCCTTACTGTGAAGGACCCAGAATTTTTAAATTGTTTTTTGTTGGTTTGAATTTACATATCCATTTTCCCTCTAATTGCTACTTTCCTTATGGCTGTTTCAAAGCCTGTGTGAGTCAAATTGGTATCTTTATATTAATGTAGGCAATGCTAGGGTCACTGTGAAACTATAGAAAAGGCAAGGCCAAATAAGCTAGTAAATAAAATAAATCTGAATTTGGAACGAGGTATGATTTTATAAATGAAAATAACTTTGGGACCTTTACTATTGTTTTTAAATGTTATAAAACATAATTATTGTTAGTTAAATGATGAAAGTTTTATTTACGCCTTACAGTAGAAATTCATGTCTTAAAGTAGCATTTTTGACCTAGTGATCTTTAAATATATTGCTCATGAGTCTTCCAAAAGAATTTTGAAAAAACTATCCTTTCTTCCAGTTTAAAGTAATAATCTAAATTTTTTTAGTGTAAGTTTAAGTAATTAAAACTTAGAAAAAGAGAGCTTTTCATGTGGACATTATTGATATTAAAAAATAGTCTTTCATTAGAATCTAAAGATCATAGTGAGGAAGAAGCATTTCCAAATGACAGTAAGTACTTCTGAAAATCTGCTCCTCCAAAAAACAGTAAGAACACTGGCAAAAAAAGACCAAAATCAACAGTTTCAGAACTCTGGAAATTAACCAGAGGCTTGCAACAACCTAAAGAGTGTTTATTGAAGAAAAAACAACCAGCTGAATTTCCATGAGTCAGAAGCTTTGTGTGGTGTCTTCACTTGCCCTGTTGCGATCCTCCTCTCCCCATCTCTACAGTGATCTTGAAAACCGACAGCCTCACAGTCACAGTAGCTATGCAGACAGAAGCCTAGCATCCACTGGAGTGGGCAGTTTGGAGATCCTCCAAAAGCTCCATTCCCAGGGAATTGTCTGGCAACTCCCTGGAAAATCCTCACTCACAGGCCTTGCCTCTCTTTGATTTGACTCTGTGCTCATTCAGTGAAAATAGTCTTTTCCCCAGAGCATGTGGCTATAGTTCAGCATTACTGCTGCTTGAGGTGGTGGTGACAGTTGGGGCAACAAGAGACTGACCAAAAATATTAAGAGGAAAGGCTGAGAAACAAGGCATATAAAAGGGCTTTTGTAAGCTTTGACATGTTCTTGGAAATTTTTGTCTGCATGCCTGGGGAAAACCTGAGAAGGCCTTAAGCTCTCACCTCTATCTGACCTTGAGATTCTGCTCAAGCAGAAAGTGAAGACTAAGACAGACTTGTAAACTGCCTCCTGGAGCATTGAAGATATGCCTCAGCATGCACATAGAACCTCATGGCAAAGGCTTGGGTACTTACTGAGTCAAGGCATTTATGGAAATCTTTGTCCAACAACAAGCTGACTACTAAGCTAGCCGAGCAGAGACTTCAGTGGCCACGCACAACAAAGAATGTAGGCTTTACAGAATTAGTGTTGGAAAAGCCACTAAACAAGCAATACAGTGACAACAAACAGCTGGGGACGGGGAGCAATCTGATTTACAGAGTTGCCATATAACTTTTCCACAAATAATTATGAAACTTACAAAGAAACAGGAAAGTATTGCCCATACACAGTGAAAGATAGCTGTTAATAGAAACTGTCTCTGAGGAAATCCTGACATTGGACTTAAAAGATTAGAAAAATGGATTAAAAATATCTGTGTCCTGTCTACAGGAGACTTACCTTAGATTCACAGGTAAATAGGTTGAAAGTAAAAGAATGGAAAAAGAAGTACTGTGCAAATAGTAACTGAAAGAGAGCTGGAGTGGCTATATTAATATCAACAAAATATACTTTAAGACCAAAATTACTACAGACAGAGATATTTTATGATGATAAAAGGGTCAATCCATCAAGAGGATATAACAATTCTAATCAGTATAGGCACTTAATAATGCAGCCCCTAAATACATGGATAAACAACTGATGAATGGAAGGGACATTATGCACCCAATATTGGAGCACCTAAATATATAAAGCAAGTACTAACAACTAAAAGGAGAAATGAACAGCAATACAATAACATTTGGGAGTTTAATACCCAACTTCCTCCAATGGATAGATTAATAAGGAAACAGATGTGAATGGTACTGTGGACCAAGTGGACCCTACAGACATATACAGAATGTATTCCATCCAACAACAGCAGAATACACATTCTTTTCAAGTACACATGGGACATTTTCTAGGATAGGTCATGTTAGGCCACAAAACAAGTCTCAACAAATTGAAGATAATAAAAATTATATCAAGTATCTTTTCTGACCACAAAGGTATGAAACTAGAAATCAATAACAGGAGGAAAGCTGGAAAATTCACCAATATGTGGAAATTAAAGAACACACTTTTGAACAACCAATGGATCAAAGAAGAAGTCAAAAGGGACATTAAAAAGACCCCTTGAGACAATAAAAAATGGAAACAGAATATACCAAAACTTATGGGATGTAGCAAAAGCAGTTCTAAGAGGATGCTATAGCTGTAAGTGCATATGTCAAGAAAAAAGAAAGATCTCAAATAAACAACCTAACATTACACCTCAAGGAACTAGAAGAGGAAGAACAAACTAAGCCCGAAGTTAGCAGAAGGAAGGAAATAAAGATTAGAGCTAAAATAAGAGCAGAAATAAATGAAATACAAATAGAAAATCAATAGAAAAGATTAACAAAACTAAGAGTAGATTCTTTGAAGAGATAGACAGAATTGACAAACTTTTAGCTAGACTAACCAAGAAAAAAAGAGTACTCAAATAAATAAAATTATAAATGAAAGAGGAGACATTACAACAGATACCACAGAAATACAAAGAATTATGAGAGTGTTATAAACAATTATACACCAACAAATTGGACAACCTAGAAGAAATGGATAAATTCCTAGAAACATACAGTCTACCAAGAAATGGAAAACCTGGATAGATGAATAACCAGGAGATTAAATCAGTATCATAAACCTCTCAACAAAGATCAGCTTAGCACCAGATGGTTTCGCTGGTGAATTCAAAGATTTATCCATTTCTTCTAGGTTGTCCAATTTAAAGAAGGATGTTTCAGCATACACAAATCAGTGAATGTGATACATCACATTAATAGAATGAAAGATAAAAATCATATAATCATCTCAAGAGATACAGAAAAAGCATTTGACAAAATGCAATATCCTTTCATGATAAATTGTCAGTCCTTCTCAGATTTCTCCAAAAATTCAAGAGGAGGAGGAAATACTTTCAAACTCATTTTATGAGGCCAGCATAACCCTGATACAAAAGCCAAGTGAGGACACTACAAGAAAAGAAAATCACAGGCCACTGAATAAAAATGCAAAAATCCTTGACAAAATACTAGCAAACCGAATTCAACAGCACATTAAAAGAATCATACCCCATGATCAAGTGGGATTCATCCCTAGGGGGCAAGGACAAAGCTAGATGCATCACACTTCCAGATTTCAAACTATACTGCAAAACTGTAGTAATCAAAACAGTATGGTACTGGCATAAAAATAGACATGTAGACCAATGGAACAGAATTGAGAACCCAGAAATGAATCCCCACATATACTATCAACTAATATTTGACATGGGAGCAGCCAAGAATACTCGATGGGGAAAAGACAATCTCTTCAATAAATGGTGTTGGGAAAACTGGATATCCATATGCAAAAGAAGGAAACTGGACCACTGTCTTTTACACCATACACAAAAATAAACTCAAAATGGTTTAAAGACATGAACATGAAATCTGAAACCATAATACTCCTAGAAGAATATGTAGCAGGTAAGCTCCTTAACACCAGACTTGGCGATGATCTTTTAGGATTTGACAGTAAAAGCAAAAGCAACAAAAGCAAAAATAAACAAATAGGACCACATCAAACTAAAAAGCTTCTGCACAGCAAAGGAAGCCATCAACAAAATGAAAAGGCAACCTATGGAATGGGAGAAAACATTTGTAAATCATATATCTGATAAGGGATTAATAGACAAAATATATAAAGAACTCATACAACTCAACAGCAATACTACTAATAATAATCTGATTTAAAAGTGGGCAAAGGAATTGAATTTTTCCAAGGAAGATACGCAAATGGCCAACAGGTGCATGAAAAGATACTTACCATCACTAGTCATCGGGAAACTGCAAATCAAAAGTACAGTGAGATAGCATCTGTTAGAATGCCCGTTGTCAAAAAGACAAGAATTAAAAACTGCTGGCAAGGGTGTGAAGAAAAGGGAACCTTTGTGCACTGTTGGTGGGAAGGAAAATTAGTACATGAATTATGTAAAACAGTATGGAGGTTCCTCAGAATTAAAATAGAAGTACCATATGATCCAGCAATCCTACTTCTGGATATACATTCAAAAGAAAGGAAATCACTATCTCTAAGAGATACTTGCACCTTCCTGTTCCTTGCAGCATTATTTACAACAGCCAAGGCATGGAAGCAACCTAAGTGTCTGTTGATGGAAGAATGGGTAAAGAGAATGTGATATATCTATATGTATATATATCTATATCTACACACATACATAAATACATACATATACACACACAATGGAATATTATTCAGCCATAAAAAAGAAAAAATTCTGCCATTTGTGACAATATGGATGAACCTTGGGGGTATTATGCTAGTGAAATGTCAGAAAGAGAAAGGCAGATATTGTATGATCTCACTTACAATGAAATCTAAAAAAACCAAATTTGTAGAAACAGAAAGCAGATTGGTGGTTGCCAGGGTCAAGTGTGTGGGACGAGAATAGGTGAAGGTTGTCAAAGGGTACAAACTTTTAGTTATAAGATCCATTAGTTCTGGGGATGTAATGTACAGCATGATGACAATAATTAACAATACTGTATTTTGTAAATTTTTTTTTTTTTTTTACTGAGGAAGATTTGCCCTGATTTAACATCTGATGTCAATCCTCCTGCTTTCTTTTTTGCTTGAGGAAAACGAATCCCAAGCTAACATCTCTGCCATTCTTCCTCTATTTTATATGTAGGACACTTCCACAGCATGGCTAGTGAGTGGAACGGGTCCATGCCTGGGATCTGAACCTGAGAACCCAGGCTGCCAAAGTGGAGCGCACTGAATTTTAACCACTCAGCCCCAGGGCTGGGCCCTGTATTGTATTTTTGAAAATTGTTAAGAGAATAGATTTTTAGTGGTGGGCCAGTTGTGCAATGGATAATGCATCTGACTATGGGTCAGAAGAGAATAGATTTTAAAAGTTCTCACCACAAAAATAATTGTAAATATGTAAAGTAATTTATGTGTTAAGCTTATTGTGGCAGTCATTTTGCAGTGTCTACATATATCAAATCATTATGTTGTACATCTTAAACTTACGCAATGTTATATGTCAATTGTATTTCAATAAAGTTGGGAGAAAAGGAAAGACCCGACTCATAGAATTAGCAGATTGGTGATTGCCAGGGACTGTGTTGTAAGTTGCTAAGATAGTAAATAGGAAATTTATTACCCCCCCCACACACACACACACAAAAGGTAGCTATGTGAGGTGATGGATATGCTAACTAATGTCATTGTGGTAATCATTTCACTGTGTATGCACACACATATCAAATCGTCATGTTGGACGCCTTAAACTTACCCAGTGTTATATGTCAATTATATCTCAGTAAATCTGGGAAAAAAGAATTGAAGGGAGAAATAGACAATTCAACAATAATAGTTTGTGACTTTAATACCCTACTTGCAATTATGCTTAGAATGACTACACAGAATATCAACAAAGAGATAGAAGACTTGGAGAACACTATAAACCAACTAGATCTAACAGACGTCTATAGCACAGTCCATCCAACAACAGCAGAATATGTATTTTTTGCAAGTACAAATAGAACATTCTCCAGGAAGGGACGTAAAACAAGTCTCAATAAATTGAAAAGGTGTGAAAATATACAAAGTATGTTCACTGAGTACAATGGAATAAAATTAGAAATCATTAACAGAATGAAATTTGTGGAAATTGAACAACACATTCCTAAATAACCTAGGGTCAAAGATGAAATTCACAAGGGAAATTAAAAAAATACTTTGAGATGCGTAAAAATGAAAACAGCATAAAACTTATGAGATGCAGCTAAAGCAGTGCTAAGAGGCCATTTTGTTGCTATAAATGCCTATATTAAAAAAAGAATAATCTCAAAACAATAACCTAACCTTCCAGTATGAGAAACAAAAATAAAGCAAGCTACACCCAAAGGAAGTGGAAGGAAGGAAATAATATAGAGCAGAAATAAAGGAAATAGAGATAGAAAAACAATAGAGAAGCGTTTTATTGAAACCTGAAGTTTATTCTTTGAAAAGATCAACAACATTGACACGTGTCTAGCTACACTGACCATGAAAAAACAAGACTCAATATTAAAATCAGTAATGAAAGAGGGGACACTACTATTACCTTACAGATATAGAAAGGATTATAAGTGAATACTATCAACAGTTGTATGTTAATAAATTAGATCACCTAGTGAAATGGACAAATTCCTAGAAAGTAAAAACTACTGCAACTGAGTCGAGAAGAAATAGAAAATCCTAATAGACCTATAGCCTAGTAAGGAAATTGAATCAGTAGAAAGAAAAACTTCCCACAAAGAAAAACCCAAGACCAGATGACTTCACTTGTGAATTGTACCAGACATTTAAAAAAATTTTAATATAAATCCTTCACAAAATCTTGAGAAAAAATAAGAGGAGGGAACCCTTCCCAAAGTATTCTTTGAAAATAGTATTACCCTGAAACCATGACCAGACACAGCAATCACAAGAAAACCAGTATCCCTTAAGAATATCTCTTGTGACTATTGACACAAAAATCCTTAAAAAAAAAAAAAAAAAAAACCTGACCCAGCAACATACAAAAAGGATTATACATCATGACCATTTGAGATTTATTCCAGGAGAGCAAGATTGGTTCAACACATGAAAATCAATCCAATATACTCTATTAATGGAATAAAAGAGAAAAACTACATGATCATCTCAGTAAAGACAGAAAAAGGATTTGCCAAAATCCAACATCATTTCATGATTAAAAAGAACACATGTAATAAACCAGGAATAAAAGTCAATTTCCTCAGTCTGAAAGAGAACATCTTCGAAAAACTCATAGCTAACATTGTACTTAGTGGTGAGAGGTGGAAAATTATCCCACAGATCAGGAACAAGACAAGATGTCTGCTCTTGCCACTTGTATGTAACTTGTTGAAGATTTTTGGCAAAGTAATTGGATAAGAAAAGGAAATAAAAAGCATCAAGATTATAAAGGAATAAGTAAAATTATCTCTGTTTGCAGAAGACCTGATTTTGTTTATGGAAAACCTTGAGAAATCTGTGAAAGGAAAATAAAAACCCTATTAGAATAAAAAAAAAAAGTTCAGCAAAGCTGCAGAATAAAAGTTGAATATACAAGGGCCAGCCGTGTGGCCGAGTGGTTAAGTTTGTGTGCTCCCCTTCTGTGGCCCAGGGTTTCGCTGGTTCGGATCCTGGGTGCAGACATGGCACCACTCATCAGGCCACGTTGAGGCGGCGTCCCACGTGCCACAACTAGAAGGACCCACAAGTAAAATATACAACTATGTACTGGGGGAATTTGGGGAGAAAAAAGCAAAAAAAAAATAAAAAAGATTGGCAAAAGATGTTAGCTCAGGTGGCAGTCTTTAGCAAAAAAATAAATAAAAGTTGAATGTACAAAGATCACTTGTATTTCTATATACTGACAATGAACAATATGAAAATGAAATTCATTTCGTTTACAATAGCATCAGAAACAATAAGATACTTAAGGATAAACTGAACAAAATAAGATCAATGCGTTGACATTGAAAACTATAAAACATTGTTGAAAGAAACCAGAAAGTGGAAAGTTATTCCATGGTGATGGATTGGAATACTTAGATTAAAATGGCACGCTCTCCAAAGTGATCTTCAGATTCAACACAATCACTGTCAAAATCCCACTTGGACTTTTTTTTTTTTTTCCGGAAATTGATAAGCTAATCCTGAAATTCATGTGGAAATGCAAAGGACCCCTGAACAACCAAAACAAACCAGAGAAGGAGAAACAAATTGGAGGCTTACACTTCTCGATTTCAAAACTTACTACAAAACATTACTGAAAGAAGACACAAATAAATGGAAAGGCTTACCATGTTCTTAGATTGGAAGATGATATTGTTAAGATGTCTATACTACCCAAAGTGATCTACAGATTAAATACAATCCTTATCAAAATTCCAATGACATTTTTTGTAGAAATAGAAAAATTCATCCTAAAATTCGTACGGAATCTCAAGGGACTGTAAATAGCCTAAACAACTTTGGAAAGAAGAACAAAATTGGAAGACTCATACTTTCTGATTTCAAAACATATTACAAAGGCTGCAATAATCAGAAGAGGCATAAAGACAGGCAAATAGACCAATGGAGTAGAGTACAGCACCCAACAATAAACCCTTGCGTCTATGGTGTAGTGATCTTCAGTAGGGGAGCCAAGACCACTCATTGGGAAATGACAGTCTCTTCAACAAACGGTGTTGGGAATAAATGATATCCACAAGTGAGACAATGATGTTGGACCGTTATGCCATGTAAAAAATTAACTCAGAATATGAAACCTAAAACTATAAAGCTCCTAGAAGAAACCTTCATGACATTGGACTTGGCAATGATTTCTTGGATATGACACTCAAATCACAGGCAACAAAAACAAAAATAGACATGGGATTACATCAAACTTACAAATTTTTGTATATCAAAGGACACAGTCAACCCAGTGAAATGGAAACCTATAGAATGGGAGAAAATATTTGCAAATCATATATGATGAAGAGTTAGTATCCAGAATATGTAACAAACTCCTGGAAATCTGCAACAAAAAAAATCAACCCAATTTAAAAGTAGGTAAAGGACTTGAATAGACATTTCTCTTATGATGGTATATACAAATAACCAACAAGCATATGAAAGGATGCTCGACATTCACTAATCATCAGAGAAAATGCCAGTTTAACTACAATGAGATATCACTTCAAACTCATTAGTATGGCTACTATAAAAAAACCCCAGAAAATATCAAGTGTGGTGAGTATGTGGCAAAACTGAAACACTTGTACAGTGTTGGTGGGATTGTATAATAGTGCAGCCCTATGGAAAATAATATGGAGGTTCCTCAAAAAATTAGAAATAGAAATACCACATGATGCAACTATCCCATTTCTGTGTCAATCCAAAAGAATTGAAAGCACAGTCTCAAAGAAATATTGCACACCTCTGTTCACAGTACTATGCACAATAGCTAAGAAGTGGAACAACCAAAATGTCCATCAGCAGATATGGATGAACAAAAATGTGGTGTAGACATATAATGACATATTTATTCAGTCTTAAGAAACAAGGAAATTCTTATAGATGCTACAACATGGATGAACTTTGAGGGCATTTTGTTACGTGAAATAAGCCAGTTATTACAAGAAAATAATTGGTGATTCCACTTATATGAAATATCTAAAGTAGTCAAATTCATAGAACAGAAAGTGGTGATGGTTACCAGAGGTTAGGGGGAAGGGGAAAAGGGAAGTTGTCTTTTAATGAGTATAGACTTTACAATTTGCAAGATGAAAAAGTTCTGGACATAAATTTCACAACAATGTGATTATACTTAACACTGAACTGTACACTTAGAAATGGTTAAGATGGTAAATTTTTTATGCATTTTTTTAACCACAATAAAAAATGCAAATACAAAGACAACTTACTACAAAGCTACAGGAATCAAGAGAATATTGTACTGGCATCAAACCAGACATCTAGATCCATGCAATAGAATTGAGATTCAGAAGTAAACCTTCCATTTCTGGTCGGTTGATTTTTGACGAGGATGCCGAGACTGGACGAAAGAATAGCCTTTTCAACAAACGGTGCTGGGACAACTGGATAGCCACGTGCAAAAGAGTGAAGTTACATTTGTGTTTCTTACCCTGTGCAAAAATGAATGCAACAATGCATCGAATATCTAAATGTAAGAGCTAATGCTATAAAACTCTTAGAAAACATAGGAGTAAATCTTTGTGACCTTGGATTAAACAGTAATGTTTTACACGTGACACCAAAATCACAAGTAACCAAAGAAAAAAAATAGATAAATTGGATTTCATCTAGATTAAAAGCTTTTTGTGCTTCAAAGAACACCATCAACAAAGTGAAAAGACAACCCCCAGAATGAGGGAAAATATTTGCAAATTATCTACTGAGAAGGAGCTTATATCCAGAATATATGAAGAACTCTTACAACTCAACAATAAAAAGACAATAAGAAAAGGGCAAAGGATTTGAATAGGCGTTTCCCCAAAGAATATATACAAATAACCAAGAAGTGCATGAAAAGATGCTGAATATCATTAGTCCTTAGGGAGATGCAAATCAAAACCAGAAGATACCAGTTCACACCCAGTAGGATGGCTAAAATGAAAAGGGTAGGTAAGTGTGGGTGAGGATGTAAAGAAATTGAAACTCTCATACACTTGTCATGAGACTGCAAACTGGTGTGGCTAGTTTGAAAAACATTCTGGCAGTTCCTCAAATGATTAAGCACAGAGTTACCCTATGACCTAGCAATCCCACTATTGAGCTACGTACATAGGAGGAATGAAAACGTATGTCTACGCAAAAACTTGCACTCAAATACTTACAGCAACATTATTCAATAATCAAAATGTGGAAACTGACCAAATATCCATCAACTTCTAAATGGATAAACAGAATTTGGTACATTCATACAATGGAATGTTATTTGACAATAAAATGATTCATGCTACAGTAGGGATGAACCTTGAAAGCATTATGCTAAAGGAAAGAAGGCAGTCATTAAAGGCCACGGTTTCTATGATTGCATTTATTTGAAATGTCCTCTCTGGGCACATCCATGTCAGTGTGAAGCAGGTCAGTGGTGGCAGGGAAGTGGGTAGTGGGGATGGGGGGAGAGACTTGGGGAGTGACTGCTGCTGGATAGAGTGTCTTTTTGGGGTGATGAAAATGTTCTGAACTTAGATAGTGGTGATGGCTGCATAACTTCAGTATACTAAGAATTACTAAATTGTTCAAAAGGGTGAAGTTTATATTTCAATAAAGCTGATATTTTAAAAGATACAGTGAGTTGGCTCTCCTTCATCATCATATAAAAAAATCAACTCGTTATATTCCACTTCTTTTTCTCCTAGTATTCATAACTTGTCTACTTTTCCATAGGTTTTTTTCCCTCGTGTAATATGCTTTTATACTTGGGAATGTTTTATTGATTATTGTTGATACTTATTTGCAAAACTGTGTAAATTGAAAGTTCCATTTTCCTATGACTATAAGATTTGAAGTTTTTAAATATCAGTCATTCCAAAAGAAATTTTTGTCCTTGTTAACAATACAAAATGGATTAAAAAACAGATAATGATACAAGTATTTGAATTCACCAAATCTTATATTAAAAAACATTTTGTTTTTTAACTGAGGATTAAATTATGTCCTCTTTTAATTTTGTTAAAAAGAAGAGAATTGGAATCCGCCTGACTTGGAAAAGAATTTGCTGCCTAGTCATTATTCATTCGTTTTCTCAAATCATCAGAACACATCTAAAAAGGGCTTGCCAAGTCAGTCAAAATGACTGTTGATCATGCTTGTTGCTTTTACCTTGAGGCGCACTGTTTGATCTGATACACTTGGTAAGATTGGGAAAATTGAGATGTCTTTTTCAATATAATGTTGTGAAACAGTATTTTTCATTAAAGTTCCTTTCTGTGCTTTAAATAAATTTTTATCACAACTTAGGACTGCAGACTTAATTTATTCAAATTACGGGAACTATCTACCAAGTAAGTTAATTGGCAAAGCCAGTTCTCGTTAAAACATTCATCCAGTCTTTCATGTAAAGTCTGATTATGCCCTCTTTGATCATGGAAGAGGCAAGATTTTTAACAAAAAATATTTAGCATTTTCACTATAATTAATTAGGTAGCTTGGGTTTCATGTTGTAAAGTAGAAGAGCAGTCGTAAAAGGGGAAGTAGGAAGCTGTTACTTTTAAGACACATAGGTGTGTAGGTTCTCAGGCAGATCTGCACTTTTAAAGTTAAGCTTCTGTATGCATGCTCACTGAAAACTCTCTATGGCATTGCATCCCTTTACAGTCTTTACCTCCAGTAGTATTCTGCCCCAGCTTGAAGACTACTGTTCTACCTTACTCTTAGTCTTTTATGAATAAAATAGCCTTGCAGAACATACATTTTACCTGTATGTGTGTTGTGCACAGGGATATTAATATGTGGGTGCACTTCAGGTTCGCCTGGACCACATTTTGCCGGAGATCCCATATTTGTGCCTCTTGTCTGTGTTCTTTATCCCTTTCCTGTGCTTGTGATGGATTTCTGCTAGTGTTCAGACTGAACCTCAGAATCCTTCACAACTGGCAGCTTTGACCAGTTGATTGGTGTTGGCATAGGAGGTGATTCTCTGTCATAGTAATTTTATTAGTTTTCCCAGTCAGCATATTTGTATCTTTTCTCTTTTTGGAGTTTAGATTTTCTAATTATGTTTTGTTTATTAATGAGATTTTCTTTAGTTAAACTTATTATCCTTGAGTCGGCTTGGCAGTGTGTGTGGACACACTTCTCCACTGGTCTCTTGCTTTTCTGCACCTTTTGTGAACAGAAGCTTTGGTTGCCTTTGTTCTGGTCTATCTTTCAAGATTATTTCTATAGCGAGCAGCTTTTGGAAGGTGTGGTAACCCCAGAGCAATGGATAGGTCTGCTTATAGCTTTGGAAGATAAAAGCTGGCTTCTCGGTTTAGAGCAAAGGAGCAAGCATGCTTACTGCCCAGTATGAAGATTCAGGTTCCCAAATCTCAGGGTTCCTTGCCTGTATCACAATCCACTGCATGTGCAGGTGTCAGCTGGCCCAACACAAGTTGCTCTGTGAGAAATGAGACTTGGGACTGGAGCAAGAAAATGCTGATATTCTGGCTAATCCCTATTGTTGTGGTAAATTCCTGTGTGTCTGCCCCAGGAGTCTTACTACTTCTCCCAGCATTCATGAGATTGACAGGCTAGTCTTATTAGCTTGAAAGTAAGCTAAATTCTCAGATCCTTCATAGTTCTGGACAGTATTTAGGAAATACAAATAAACAAGCAAATAAACAGCTGTTAGAATTAAGCTCAGAAATGTCATTTTAATCTATATTTTTCATTAAAAACTGTTAATTATATAAATGTATAGATTTTTCAGATTTTTTCTTAAGTTAAAATAAAGGTTTGACGTAATTTTGCTACTTATATTTAATGACAGTTTTAAAAGCATAATAAACTGTCTGTTTTTGTTGTACATATAAATTTGTATTATATGTATGTGTGTGTGTGTATATATATGTTCTGGGAAGGGGTGTGTATTCATGTTTTGAAATCCAAATCAATCTTGCTTTGCTTGACCACATTTTAGGAATTAATCTTAATTCCATATATGTCATTATGATGTGTTATTTGCCTATATTCCAGAATATTGGAAAGAAGATGACCTGCCAGGAGTTCATTGCAAACCTCCAAGGGGTAAATGAGGGTGGTGATTTCTCCAAGGATCTCCTGAAAGTAAGCATTGAAATACTGGCTTTTAAAATATCCTTATGTTTATATTTTCTGCTTGCTTTTTAATTCAAAATGGACAGCCTAAGGATCACTTAAGTATTTCGTTCTTTTGTTTTTGGTTTTATTGATGATGTTTCTCTTGGGTCTTGTCCTTGATGCGTCAGACTGCAAAGTACCCTTCAATTAATAATTCCTAAAAGTCCACATAGTAATCAATAATGGTGGGATAATAAGTAGATTTGGAATAATTGTTGATAAAAGTAGTGGGCGGTTTTTGATTTATTTGTAAGCAGACTGTTATCACTTGAGAAAAGTCACGAAGGTATTTTTGCTATGGAAACAAGAAAGAGTTTGCAGACTATAATGGAAGTACTTCTGCCTATGTTCAGTCCCTAGTCACAGAGCCACTCAGGTTGTCTCTGGAAATAGACTAAATTAAACATAATAATTTTAGAACGCCTGAATTATTAGCACTTGGCTTCATTATTGGTAATAATCACCATGTTTATCCCTATCATCAAATTGATTTCAAGGAGACAGCAAAATCAACTTTGGAATTCATAATGTTCTGCAGCAGCATAAAGGAGATACACATTTCATCAAATATAAAATAGTGATTGATAACAGATGTGAATATTTTAGAAGTTCAGGATAAGATGTGTATGTCGAAAATGTGACTTTTACAGATTTCTGTTTGCTTCTAGCCTTCTTTTAAAAAACTTTATACACTTGTAGATTTCTTTTGGAATCAGTTCCTTCGAATGAATTTGCTAAGAAGGGTGGCACATTTGAATCATGGTATAATATGAAAATGTAGTTGAAAGATAAGTCCTTTATTATTTTATGTGATTTTTAAACTATGTAAAATATATAGAATAGGGTTCTGCCAGATTTGGAAAGACATACATACTATATAAAATGGAAGAAGCTTATAAAACTATGGTATTATGAGATTCTAAGTCTTACTGACTTTAATTGTAGCTTATTAAAAAATTACATTATGAAAAAAGCAGCAAGAAAAGTAACTCTGTAAGGAAGGTATTTTTCAAGTTGTTTCTTTGTAGATTTGTTGCCATTTCTAAAGCTACAGTTCCACATGGGAATGGGAGATAAGAGGTGTTGGACTGAGACATGATAAATATGTTCCATATATCCACTGAAGCTGTACAGTAGACCCACATTAACGGGACAAAGAAAGCCTCTTTTTCAGCCTAGCGGTGTTAACATGGAAAATAATGGAGTCTGTCTAAGAGGCTTTGACCAAGTTGCATCAGAAATGAAAACTGATGGGAAACATTTTCATAGTGAAGTTTTTAGATTTTAGTGGTGGCTCATGGCAGCATGGCTGTGGGCAAATTATTGGGTAGATTTAGAGCGTGTTTGGTGGAGCTGTCTGAAACCAAATTTGGTTAATGCACAGTCCAGTGGCTGCCGTTCACCTCGGGTAAACGTGTTTTCTTTGATTTACTCTGCCAAGAATTTGCTGGATGATTTATTGGAGTTGTGCGATTGAGATCTTGTTTACAAAGCCCAGGGGGAATAATATGTATTATACTATTCTTTATTTACTGTGGGAAGATGGCAACGAAATGGCACTGAAAATGACAGTGGCATTTAGAGTGGAAATTGTCAAGTAAGATATTGATTTCCTTTCATAACAAACCTCAGCCAGTCACTCACCCAAGATGAGAGTTTTCCATTTCGCCAGGAATCTGGATTTTACTGCAAGTTTCAACAAGAAAAAGTTTTCTTCGAACTGTTTTTGTTTCATTTCACTCTTTATGTGGCTATTCCTTTCCCATTCCCTTCCCTTCCTTTCTTCCTGCTGGTCTATTTCTGTCTTCCCCTTTCTCTTGTGTTTTCTTTATTTTTCTTTTGTGCCTCTTTCTTCTCTCTCTCTCTCCATAGCTATCTCTTGATTATCTGCTGAGATTAATTATTGGGTGGAATATTCATTTGAATTTGGGGGGGGGAAATATGATTATATACGTGTCACACAGATACATACATACAGACAGATAAACCCAAAAACGTTTGGTATCATTTTACAGGTTCTGAGTAACTCCTCTCTCTCTTCTTCCACCCCTTCTCCAACTTAGAAAATTACAGGCATGTAGAACATTCAGTTTAATTTATGAGATAAGAAGCTTAAAGTTACTTGGATTGAAACGAGGCTTTTATGGTTACATATAGAAGTCATTACTTTTAGATTTCTTTGAATCAAAAGTAGCATTTGGGTTTCTGTCTCTTGTTGAGTGTGGTTGTGGTTGTGTAGTCGAGAATATTTATGAAGGCCCACGGTATGTTCGCCAGGTGTGTGGACTTGGAGAACTCGCTGGAACCAAATGGGCCCCTGTCCTCAGAGATCACAAACTATTGAGAAAGATGGAGGGGTTTTTTTCTCCCTTAAAATGGACAGTTATTCCATATTAAAATAAAAGTATAAACTGAATTCTGCTTGTTCTCAACAGAAGTGGTTATGGAAAAAAAAGACCTTAACATACTTAAATGTATGAAAAATGAGAAACTTGTTTCAAGCCTTCAATTCAGAGACTTCAGTTATTATCTTGCTTTGAATTTGCCTTAGACTGCCCTAGAGGGCTGGGGGTACGTTGACCCCTTTTCACAACTTCCACTCCCACTGCAGTTTCCCTTTGACTCCGATGACCTAAACAGATAGAGTGCCTTGTGCTAATAATTTTTTCCGCACAAGTTGCTTCAAGTATGTTATAGATAAATCTATGGTATAAATTGTAATAAGTGAGATACCAAAGGCCAAGCGTCAACAGAATATTATTTAGGTTCTTTAAGCTGAAGTCTGGCTGGGAGATGTGATCTTTGAGATAGGCCTTTGGAGGATAGGTACGATTTCAGTAGAAGACTTACTTTGATTTTTTTTTTTTTTTTACTTTTTTTTTTTTTTTTATTAACGTTATGATAGATTACAACCTTGTGAGATTTCAGTTGTACATTTTTGTTAGTCATGTTGTGGGTACACCACTTCCCCCTCTGTGCCCTCCCCCCACCCCCCCTTTTCCCTGGTAACCACCGATCAGATCTCCTTATCAATATACTAACTTCCACCTATGAGTGGAGTCATATAGAGTTCGTCTTTCTCTGACTGGCTTATTTCGCTTAACATAATACCCTCGAGGTCCATCCACGTTGTTGTGAATGGGCCAATTTTGTCTTTTTTTATGGCTGAGTAGTATTCCATTGTGTATATATACCACATCTTCTTTATCCAATCATCAGTTTCTGGGCATGTAGGCTGGTTCCACGTCTTGGCTATTGTAAATAATGCTGCGATGAACATAGGGGTGCAACGGACTCTTGAGATTTCTGATATCAGGTTCTTAGGATAGATACCCAGTAATGGGATGGCTGGGTCATAGGGTATTTCTATTTTTAACTTTTTGAGAAATCTCCGTACTGTTTTCCATAGTGGCTGTACCAGTTTGCATTCCCACCAACAGTGTATGAGGGTTCCTTTTTCTCCACAACCTCTCCAACGTTTGTCGCTCTTGGTTTTGGATGTTTTTGCCAATCTAACGGGTGTAAGGTGATATCTTAGTGTAGTTTTGATTTGCATTTCCCTGATGATTAGCGATGATGAACATCTTTTCATGTGTCTCATGGCCATATTCATATCTTCTTTTGAGAAATGTCTGTTCATGTCCTGTGCCCATTTTTTGATCGGGTTGTTTTTTTTTTGTTGCTAATCAGTGTGAGTTCTTTGTATATTATGGAGATTAACCCTTTGTCAGATAAGTGGCTTGTAAATATTTTTTCCCAATTAGTGAGCTGTTTTTTTGTTTCAATCCTGTTTTCCCTTGCCTTGAAGAAGCTCTTTAGTCTGATGAAGTCCCATTTGTTTATTCTTTCTATTGTTTCCCTCAAGTGAGGAGTTACAGTGTCCGAAAAGATTCTTTTGAAACTGATGTCAAAGAGTGTACTGCCTATATACTCTTCCAAAAGACTTATTGTCTCAGGCCTAATCTTTAGGTCTTTGATCCATTTTGAGTTTATTTTGGTGTGTGGTGAAAAAGAATGGTCAATTTTCAATCTTTTGCATGTGGCTGTCCAGTTTTCCCAGCACCATTTGTTGAAGAGACTTTCTTTTCTCCATTGTAGGCCCTCTGCTCCTTTGTCGAAGATTAGCTGTCAATAGATGTGTGGTTTTATCTCTGGGCTTTCAATTCTGTTCCATTGATCTGTGGACCTGTTTTTGTACCAGTACCATGCTGTTTTGATCACTGTAGCTTTGTAGTATGTTTTGAAATCGGGGATTGTGATTCCGCCGGCTTTGTTTTTGCTCAGGATTGCTTTAGCAATTCGCGGTCTTTTGTTGCCCCATATGAATTTTAGGATTCTTTGGTCAATTTCTGTGAAGAATGTTCTTGGGATTCTGATTGGGATAGCATTGAATCTGTATATTGCTTTAGGTAGTATGGACATTTTAACTATGTTTATTCTTCCAATCCATGTGCAAGGAATGTCTTTCCATCTCTTTATGTCATCGTCAATTTCTTTCAAGAAAGTCTTGTAGTTTTCATTGTATAGATCCTTCACTTCCTTGGTTAAGTTTATCCCAAGGTATTTTATTCTTTTCGTTGCGATTGTGAATGGGATTGAGTTCTTGAGTTCTTTTTCTGTTAGTTCATTGTTAGTGTATAGAAAGGCTACTGACTTATGCACGTTAATTTTATACCCTGCTACTTTGCTGTAGTTGTTGATTATTTCTAATAGTTTTTCTATGGATTCTTTGGGGTTTTCTATATATAAGATCACGTCGTCTGCAAAGAGCGAGAGTTTTACTTCTTCGTTACCTATTTGGATTCCTTTTATTTCTTTTTCCTGCCAAATTGCTCTGGCCAGCACCTCCAGTACTATGTTGAATAGGAGTGGTGAAAGTGGGCACCCTTGTCTTGTTCCTGTCCTCAGAGGGATGGCTTTCAGTTTTTGTCCATTGAGTATGATGTTGGCTGTGGGTCTATCATATATGGCCTTTATTATGTTGAGGTACTTTCCTTCTATACCCATTTTACTGAGGATTTTTATCATAAATGGGTGTTGGATCTTGTCGAATGCTTTCTCTGCATCTATTGAGATGATCATGTGGTTTTTGTTTTTCATTTTGTTGATGTAGTGTATCACATTGATTGACTTGCGGATGTTGAACCATGCCTGTGTCCCTGGTATAAATCCCACTTGATCATGGTGTATAATCTTTTTGATGTATTGCTGTATTCGGTTTGCCAAAATTTTGATGAGGATTTTTGCATCTATGTTCATCAGTGATATTGGCCTGTAGTTCTCCTTCTTTCTGTTGTCCTTGTCAGGTTTGGGGATCAGAGTGATGTTGGCTTCATAGAATGTGTTAGGGAGTTCTCCATCTTTCTCAATTTTCTGGAACAGTTTGAGGAGAATAGGTATTAAGTCTTCTTTGAATGTTTGGTAGAATTCTCCAGAGAAGCCGTCTGGTCCTGGACTCTTATTTTTGGGGAGGTTTTTGATTACCGTTTCTATTTCCTTACTTGTGATTGGCCTATTCAGATTCTCCATTTCTTCCTGATTCAGTTTGGGGAGATTGTAGGAGTCTAGGAATTTGTCCATTTCTTCCAGGTTGCTCAATTTGTTGGCACATAGTTTTTCATAGTATTCTCTTATGATCTCTTGTATTTCATTGGTATCTGTTGTGATTTCTCCTCTGTCATTCCTAATTTTATTAATTTGCGATTTCTCTCTTCTTTTCTTGGTGAGTCTGGCTAGGGGTTTGTCAATTTTGTTAATTCTTTCGAAGAACCAACTCTTTGTTTCATTGATCCTTTCTATTGTCTTTTTTGTTTCAATATCGTTTATTTCTGCTCTTATTTTTATTATTTCCCTCCTTCTACTGACTCTGGGCTTTGTTTGTTCTTCTTTTTCTAGTTCTGTTAGGTGTCGTTTGAGGTTGCTTATGTGAGCTTTTTCTTGTTTAGTGAGGTGGGCCTGTATTGCGATGAATTTCCCTCTTAGGACTGCTTTTGCTGCATCCCAAATGATTTGGTATGTCGTGTTCTCATTTTCATTAGTCTCCAGATAAAATTTGATTTCTTCTTTAATTTCTTCAATGATCCATTGTTTGTTGAGAAGCGTGTTGTTTAGTCTCCACATTTTTGCACCTTTCTCTGCTTTTTTCTTGTAGTTGATTTCTAGTTTAATAGCATTATGATCAGAAAAGATGCTTGATATTATTTCAACTCTCTTGTATTTATTGATGTTTGCTTTGGTTCCCAAAATATGGTCAATCCTTGAGAATGTTCCATGTGCACTTGAGAAGAATGTGTAACCTGCTGTTTTTGGATGAAGTGTTCTATATATATCTATTAAGCCCATCTGGTCTAATTTTTCATTTAATTCTATTATTTCCTTGTTGATTTTCTGTCTGGATGTTCTGTCCATTGGTGTTAATGGTGTGTTGAGGTCCCCTACTATTATTGTATTGTTGTTGATGTCTTCTTTTAGTTCTATTAAGAGTTGCTTTACAAATTTTGGTGCTCCTGTGTTGGGTGCGTATATATTTATAAGTGTTATGTCTTCTTGGTGGAGAGTCCCTTTTATCATTATATACTGTCCCTCTTTATCTGTCTTTATCTGTTTTGCTTTGAAATCTACCTTGTCTGATATTAGTATAGCAACACCTGCTTTCTTTTGTTCATTATTAGCTTGGAGTATTGTTTTCCATCCCTTCACTCTGAGTCTGTGTTTGTCTTTGGGGCTGAGGTGTGTTTCCTGGAGGCAGCATATTGTTGGATCTTGTTCTTTGATCCATCCTGCCACTCTGTGTCTCTTGATTGGGGAGTTCAATCCATTTACATTTAGAGTGATTATTGAGATGTGGGGGCCTACCACTACCATTTTGTGTCTTGTTTTCCGGTTTTCTTCAATTTCCTTTGTTTCTCGTCCCATGGTTTAATCTGTTCTGATGGAGAGCTGCTACTCTCTGTTGTTGTCCTTCTACTTATCTCCTCTGCTCTTGGTTTTGTAGCCCCTTTCCTTTTTTGCATTTTTCAGGTATGAGGGTTTTCCTGAGGATTTCCTGTAGAGGAGGTTTTGTGGCAATGAACTCCCTTAATTTTTGTTTATCTTGGAAAGTTTTTATTTCTCCATCGTATTTGAAGGATATTTTCGCTGGGTAGAGAATTCTCGGCTGTAGATTTTTGTCCTTCAGATTTTTGAATATATCATTCCACTCTCTTCTAGCCTGTAAAGTTTCTGCTGAGAAATCTGCTGATAGCCTGATGGGGGTTCCTTTCTAGGTTAGTTTCTTTTGCCTGGCTGTCCTTAGTATTTTCTCCTTGTCGTTGACTTTTGCTAGCTTCACTACTATATGCCGTGGAGTTGGTCTTCTTGCATTGATAAAGTTTGGAGATCTATTGGCTTCTGTCACCTGAAGATCCATCTCTCTCACCAGATTTGGGAAGTTCTCAGCCATTATTTCTTTGAATAGGCTTTCTGCCCCTTTCTCCTTCTCTTCTCCCTCTGGTATACCTATAATCCTTACGTTGCATCTCCTAATTGTGTCTGATAATTCTCAGAGAGTTTCTTCATTTCTTTTTAGTCTTGCTTCTCTCTCCTCCTCTGTCTGCAGCAATTCTATATTGCCATCTTCCAAACTGCTAATTCTTTCCTCCATATTATCGGCCCTACTGTTCAGAGCATCTAGATTTTTCTTAATCTCCTCTATTGTGTTCTTCATTTCCAATATTTCTGTTTGGTTCTTCTTTATCTTATCAAACTCTTTTGTGACATAGCTCCTGAACTCGTTGAGTTGTCAGTCAGAATTCTCTCTTAACTCATTGAGTATTTTAATGATGGCTGTTTTGAAGTCATCATCATTTAGGTTATATATCTCATTTTCTTTGGGGTTGTTTTCTGTGTATTTGTTACTTTCTTTCTGTTCTGGAGATTTAATGTATTTTTTCATATCGCTTGATGTTGTTGATTTGTGCCTCCGCATAGAGATAGAGTTTAGTTGCTCCTTTCACTTGTTTCAGCTGCTGCGGTGGGGGAGCAGCTGTTTATACTGCACCAACCAGGAACCCTGTCCACAGTTGCTAACTGGGCCTGGGCCCCTCCTCGTAGCCACAGTGGTCCTTTGGATTCCCTCCTCTGCCGTGGGGGCCGTCACAGGGGGGCTTCAGGCTGCTGGTGCCTACTGTTGCAGCCCACCTAGATGTGGTCCCTCCTTGGGGTCTGCAACGGTGTTATGGGCTTTTCCAGCGGCCAGGGGTGGGATCACTTATATTTGTTGCTCCGTTGCTGTCGGCACCCACAAAATCTCTCTTGTCCCCTGTGGGTCGCAGGAGAGCTATTGGCATCTTCTACAGTCTGTGGTTAGTTCACCTAGCTATGCTGCTTTTGCCCTGGGGTCTTCCAGCCTTGTGGCTGCCGGCTGGGTGCCTTCTACTGGTGCTGTGCAGAGGCTTTCCCTAAGGCTGCTGTGAGCCTGTAGGGTTTCCCCCTAGGCTATGGAGCTGGGTCTCTGGAACTCCCCCCAGCCCCAGTCCTCTCTGAGATCTCCGGCTATCCCTAGTCCCACGGGGCGGGCAACGGCAGCTGGGGGTCGCCCCGCCCTCTGGGATTCTCTACGGGACTCTCCTGGAGCCGTGAATGCTGGGCGTGGCCCCTCTGCTAATGGCAGACAGAGAGTTTTGTCTGCTGCCCGGGCAGACCTCCGGAGCTTCCCCTCTGGGTCGCAGAGCCGGCCTTTGAAACTTCCCCCAGCCCCAGTCCTTTCCGAGATCTCCAGCAATCCCTACTCCCACGGGGCGGGCAACGGCAGCTGGGAGACCTCCGTACCCTCAGCGACTCTCTGGGGCTCTCCGGGCGCCGCGAACTCCAGGCGGGGTCTCCCTGCCAATGGCGGGGAGAGACTCTCCCCGCGGGCTCAGGTGTGCAACTCCAAAGTTTCCCTCTGCGTTTAGGAGTAATTGTGGGGGGTTTAGGTAGGGTTTTGGTCACCTTTTTCCACTGTCGCTCCTCTGTTGTGTGCTCGCTCCTGCCCTAGATGTGTGTAGATCCTCTGGGGGCGTCCGTTGGAAGAAAGCCACTTGCGGGTACTAGGCTGCTCGGTCGGGGTCGGAGAGTTTTCACCTATTTCCACATCCTCCTGGAGGAAAGTCCGTCCGCCTTCCGATGTATAGTCGCGTGGGTATCTCAGACGTCCTGAGATGCTGTCTGGATATCCTTTGTCAAGCGATAAGTGTCCAAATAATTGTAGACTCGAAGGGCGAGAGACAAAGAGGACTACTCACGGTGCCATCTTGGATCTTCTCGACTTACTTTGATTTTTATTTAGGTAATTATTCCATTTCATCTCCCTCCCATAAACATTAATGTTCTCTCTTTCTCATTAGTGCCCCTCCCTATTACCTCATCACATCAAGACAGTAATTCATTCAGTGAAATATACCAAACCATCTGGGATGTTCCATTGCTCTACAAGGCCTGCCCATCCCAACACGTGGCAGTGGTTTACCTTTGAGTGTCCCTGGAGACAAGGTGGAAAAGAAAAGGAAAGGGGAGGTTCTGCTTTTGGTTCTGATAGATTTAATAAGGCATTCCTAAGACTCTCTAATAAATAATAAAACTCATAAGGACATGAATAGAGAGGGATAAGGATGTAAAATGTGGGCCGGCTCTGGATTGGAGGCTCAGCTTCCTGAGAGACAGTGTAGTGTGATGATTCTGATTATGGACTTGGGAACTGTACTTCCTGGGTTCTAACCCCAGCTCCCCTCTCTTGCTAGCTGAGGGATTGTGAGCAAAGTCATTTAAACTTTTGTCTCTCAACTTCCTCATCTGTGAGATGGGAGATTTTATTAGTACCCATCTCATCTAGTTGTTTTAATAGTTGAATGAGTTAATATATAAAGCCTTTAGAGTCCTAGCATGTAGTAAATGCGATATGTGTTAGCTATTAGACCTTTTTATTTTTAATATTGTTCTTTATCTGGCTCAAAGTGAACTGGAAAGGGACTCCATCCCATCCTGCGGGTATTTGGACCTAAGGTGTTGTACAACTCCTAGGGCCAAGTGGGACTGTTGTCAACAGACCCAGACCTCTATTCCCTAGCCCTTTTTAGACTAAGCACAGGCATCCTCTTGCTCTTTAAAAGGAACAATCTGTGACCCTAACCTTGACTGTTTCCTCCTTTTATGGTAAAATTTTGAATCCTCCTCATTTATGGCTTGCTTTCTTGCCGAAGACTTGTTGGTTCTAAAGAATAGCTATCAAAAGCCTCTACAAGAAGCATTTGTTCTGTAAAGTCTGTCTTAACCTGTTGCATTGCTTGCGTTGTGTAGGCACCTGAAAGTGAACCTTGGTTAACCCTATATTTCTCTTGGCTCTTTATGTTGTTAACTGTCCCTTTCTCCTGGGCCTACTCCTCTTGCCACATTTTTATATCTTATGTTTGGTTTGGGTCTTTGATGCTATAAGTGGAGAGGAAGTGCTGCAAGGTAAGGACAATTCGGTCTTAAACTAGTACTGGAATCTTGAAGAAGCTTTGAGGAAGCATATTAGTTTTTGTCCTCTTTAAAGATGTCAAGATAATTCTAGAATATTAATGGAGATGTGAATTATTTGAAATGACTCAAAATCTCTGGGGAAGAAGTGTTGCTTGATGTCTGCCTCCTCTCTTGTGTTTTCTCCGAGTGGAGAGTCCTAGACCGGAAGGCTCAGGTCAGGGATTGCTGCTGTTTCAGCAGTTTCCATAGACTCTTGACTGTTGTAGTCTGGGGATCTCTTCCACTTGGTCTCCTCAGGGGCAGATACCAAGGGACTAGGGAGAGTGTTGGCATGTCATCATATGCATATTTCTGAAACTCTTTGTAGAAGAATTAAAAAAGTCACTTGAATGTTCCTCTATCTCATGTTCAAAATGTAGCACCTTACTCCTTTGCCTTCTGTTTCTCTACGTTTTATTTTTTCTAAGTTTCCTGTAAACCTCTATTCTTGGTTTTAATACAAAACCTGCATTTTTATTTTCAGTCCAATGTGCTTTCCATTTCTAACTCTGTTGGTTGATAATCTTCGTTTCTCCTTACAGTTGTCCCCCCTTATCTGTGGTTTCACTGTCCTTGGTTTCAGTTACCCTCTGTCAACTGTGGTCTGAAAACATCAAATGAAATAACAATTCACAAGTTTTAAATTGCACACCGTTCTGAGTACCATGATGACATCTCACGCCGTTCTGCTCCATCCCACCTGGGATGTGAAACATCACTTTGTCCAGTGTCTCCATGCTGTACATGCTACCTGCCCATTAGTCACTTAGCAGCTGTCTCACTTAGCAGATTGACTCTCGCAGAATTGCAGTGCTTGTGTATAAGTAACCCTTATTTTACTTAATAATGGCCCCAACGTGCAAAAGTAATGATGCTGGCGATTTGGCCGTGCCAAAGAGAAGCTGCACAGTGCTTCCTTTAAGCCATATGCTGGGATTCTGGGATCCACAGGAACTTTTATTATAGTATATTGTTATAATTGTTCTATTTTGTTATTAGTTATTGTTGTTAATCTCTTACTGTGCCTAATTTATAAATTAAACTTTATCACAGGTATGTATGTACATAGTATATATGGAGTTTGGTACTATCAGTGGTTTCAGGCATCCACGGGACTCTTGGAACATATACCTTGTGGATAAGGGGGTACTGCTGCACATAACAGAGAGACACAGGGATGGGTGGTGACCCCCAGTTATTTACATATTTAGAGGGGAAGTAGCTATTTCAAAATATATTCGTATGAAACAAGAGAAGAAACAATATGAAATAAGAGAAAAGGAACCAGTGAAAAGCGGCATAGGAACATATAGGGTGGAAGGTCTGTTATTGGTTGCACAATAATTTCATTTTGAGGAGGCATCAGACTGAATATTTTGACAATGAAACATGAAATCCTAATTGTTTTCTATCCGAGTTTTCTTTTTGCTGCCTATCACTTGATACTCAAATAATGTTCTCCTTAATATTTTTATCCTAGTCATGGTTAGGTTTTTAATTTTTTTTCTTGAACAGCAGTTGAATTCAATAAGTGCAAAGAGGAATTAGAAAAAAAAATAGCTAAAAAATACCTTCTTTAAGAATTTTTGTATTGTCGTGAAAGGGGAAGTTTGCTCCTTACCCCTCTTGAATTCTTGTGGCTGGACTAATAATAAATTAACACTAGACAGTAACACGAGAAAAACAACTTAATGTGTATGTATGGGAGATCATAAAAATGATGCTGAGAGAAGTGACCAAAGCAGGCAGCTTTTATACTTTTTACACAAACAAACAATAAATTTGTGAGGAATTGACAGGACAGAGAAACTTAGGTTTGGGTGCTTGATTAGTAAGGAATCTAAGCAGAGTTTGGGCTTGGGGTAGTAAATTAATAAAAATATGACAAGGTTACTCCTGCCCTGATCCCCCCAGCTCTGGTGATGAGAGTGTCTCTCTGTCCCTGGTGCGAGGCAGGGCGCCTTTCACGTGGGAGACGTTTCCTGCTTCAGGGGCACAGGGTCAGGAGGGTCACAGTGCTCCTTTTTGCTTCTCAAGTGACTTTAATTCAAAAGAACCAGTATGCCACTGTGCGCTGTTTTGGAGCAGCTTGCCCTGGGGCCCAACAACATCATCTTAGGGAAGGAGAGGACAGAAACAACACCACAAAACACCCAGGTCTTTCAGAATGATCTTAACATAACTAAAAAACAAAACTGAATACAATTCGCCGAGTGTTTTAAAACATACCTCCTCCTAAATCTGCTTAAGTACACAAATAGCTTTAAGAGTAATTGCAGTTACACGTCATTGCCACTGGAAATCATTACAAAGCAAAGGAAATAAATCTTGCTTGGGCAAGTCAATTCCATGCCATCCTTTCAGGCTATTGCTTATGATTAGATGTTTGACTTTACAATATTCTTAGGAAATTTAAGTTCTGGTAGAAATGGCTGACTTCTGTCTCGTTTACTTGGGAATTTATTAACTTTGAAATTAGCTTGCAGTCTCTTAAGGGAAGACTAAAAGTTTTTTCACTCTCAGGTTTGCAGTTAAGGGTAAAGTGTGTATGTGTGTGCGCGTGCGCTTGCTGGGTGGTTGGGAGTGGCAGTTGAATTGAAAGAATGTAAGTCAGCTGCCTGGCTTAGTGGAATTCACATGCTTCGTTCCGCTAGTGAAATGGTAAATAATGTAGTGAATTGTTAAATAAAAGTTCTTATTCATATGCATTTGTTCTCCCTTGCTTTCCCAAGAAACAGAATTTAGGTGAGGTTCTTTTAAAAAAAAGTCTCTAAAAATATATAGGTTACAACTGCATCCATTCCTTAACACATGTAGTTGGCTGAAAGCATTATAGGTTTTGTTTTAAATGCAGTTTTCTCATTTTGTATATTTAGAGAAAAATAATTTGTGAAAATGATGGAGAAATTAGCCAGGAGGGTAGCATTTAAACAGACTCAAAAGATCAAGAAAGAACGCCACGTTTTAAATAAAGATTAATGTGTTTTGTTGGACAAGGAAGAAACGTAATTAGGAAATGTAAAATTATACTATGCTGGTTCATAACCATTAGGCTTTTTAATCAATTACAGTTGTATGTAAGGATAAGCAAAAATGAAAAATCAGCCATTAAAAATTTAGAGATAAGCAATTTTTTATAAGCTCAAACTCTGAAAAGGACCTCTTTACACAGTGAACAGCACGAGCTGTAAGGATTCTTCTGAAAAAGAGAGAGCAGAGCCAGTGCAGCCCACTTCCCAGGCTCCTCTCCTGTCTACCTGGACCCTCTCATTGGGCAGCAGCCTGGACACTTGATGCTGAGAACGGCCCTGCACTTCTTTCTACCAAAAGGCTCCCCTTAAGCAACAGTTCCCCTAGCTGTGCTCTATCCTCTTTCATCTTTGCTGCCATTATTATCAGTGAGGACAAGTAGAACTGCAGAAATCTGAATAAGATTGGGTTTTATCAATGTCAGTATTCTGGTTGTGATATTATACTCTAGTTTTGCCAGTGTTACCATTGGAGGAAACTGGGCAAACGGTATAAGAAATCTCTTATTTCTTACAGCTGCATGTGAATCTACAATTATCTCAAAATATTCAGTGGAAAGAGAAAGTCCACTAAAAAGAAAGGCAAATGGGGCAGTTTTTCTCCATTCAGCCAGAGATTTAGGTATCATTTAAAAATTACCTTAATGAAATTTTACTACTCTTGGTCTTTCTTTCAAAGTATTGACTATCATGCTCAACAGGTTAGATATAACTGTGTAGCAGTGTTAAAAACAATGTTGTATTAAGAAAAAGGCAATGGGAATTATTTTCAAGTGTTGAAAATCACATGAATCTATTTTTTAAAAAATTATTATTATTACCCTGGATGCTGTGGAGAATTGTTTGGAAGGAAGTAGTAGAAATAGAAAAGACAGTAAAGAAATGGTTACGGGAGTCCACACAAGAAGGAATGGTGGCTTGGACGTGAGTGGTGAAAGTATTGAGGGAAATAGATCAGCTATTGAATTAGTTTCTGTTGCTAAATTGTTTTTCCAGATTGCCCCTCTGTCGCTTCCTCTATCACCGTTGTTCTACGCCGTGTGGTGTGAAGAGCATTATTGGTAGAAAAGCCTGGTGGTTTCCTCCGAGTTCCTGTTGGTGCTGTTAGGCAGGATGTCATGGAGGCTTTGTGGGCATGTGGAATGAGCGGTGTCAGATCTGGAAAGCAAGCCCAGTGTTTCACTGTGGGCAGGCAGCTTAACTTTTCTCAGCTTTCTCCTGTGTAACATGAATAATGACACCTTCCTCACCAAGAGTGATTCTGAAGATGAGATAGGATGCTGTGTGTCCAGTGGGCAGCATTGTGCCATCTAGAATGCATCCTCGTGTTCATAGACATTGGCTGCTTTGCTTCTCACACTGCTCTAGCTTTTGTGACTGGGTTGTGGAAGTCACTGGGCTCCGAGCCTGCCTTAGTGATGCTAGTGACTAGTAATGGAGGCTCAGGGTGATAGCTGCACCTCTTTGTGCCTTAGTTTCTTTGTAAAATAAGATATTTGGGCTGAGTACCTAATTTTCAGGGTTTCCGTTCAGGCTCCTGGAGCTCACAGCATCAGCGCCTGCCCCTGCCTGTCACCACTCCCTGCCCCAACCAGAACTTGTTGCTCTGTTTTCTGTTGTGCCCAAATACTCATGTTTTTTGAGCAAAATATTCTGTGGCAAAGAAGCTGGAAAAACTCGATATGTGATCTTTAAGTATCCTTTCAATCTAAGTATTGGGAGTGTTCTTAATGTCATTTTTTTCTTTGTAAACTCAAATCACATCTCTCAAATGTTAATTTTTATATTATATTGATTGCTTTAGATAAAGAAGTGTGTACTTAATAGTGAAAATTCAGATTTAAATCCAAGAAAATTGCCCTTTTTTAGCAGCATTCTCACAGAATCACTCAAGATTTGTATGAGAGGAAGAAGCAGGCCCAGTATGAAAAAAGGCTGAACTTTTTATAAATGAAAAGCCTGAAGTGAATTCTCAAAAATACTTGATCTGAGTTATATTTGGAGTATGTAGTTGAAAATAGGAATTTATGGGTGGTATTTAAGTGTAGCTAAAAAAAGAGCATCAACTGTTGCCTAGAGTAGGTGAGCTCTCTCCAAGAGAAGGTCATGGAAACCTGGTAGCAACAGTATCTATGGAGGAAAAGGGCTTGGATGCTTATCCTGCTATAAGCAGGAGAGCAAGCTTTTTAAGAGAAAAGCTTTAAAGGTTCTGGCTTAAAATATGGAATATTGCTTTTTTCAGTGAAATGAATCAAGCTGGGTTGTGATAAAAGGCTGGTGATGCGTTTCTGCTCCTGCTTCCCCCATGGAGATCTGGAAGCATGCTGTTGCTTCCAGTCACAGGCGAGTCATGGACAGAGAGAATGATGCTACCTTTAGTGAGGTTCAGACCCTGAATGAAAAACAGTGGCGATGATGAGGATAATACTTTAAAGTAGCTGAGGATCCACAAATCGTGTTCATGCTTTTTAAAAAAAATGTCTGGTAGAACATTTTGACAGAACAGATGCTGCTTAAAGAGTACAAACAGATTTTTAACCAAAAAAAAGAAAAGAAAAAAGTTTGAGTAGGGAGGTAGTAATCGTTAAGGGTACTGAAATGGAATATTAATGATTCTCAGATTCTATTTTTAATTTGATCTTGAAGAAGTGCTCCTGAATTTTATATTCAGATGTGTCCACACAAGTGAGAATGCTTGTATGTTTGGAGCGTTTTTTAAACATCATAACATAGTGCATCAAGGTAGCTGCTTCTGTCACTCGAGCATGAATATGTAATAGTGATATGGATGTAGTAGGTCGCATGGTGACTGTCAGCCATCCTCTTTTGGTTGTGACACACCAGATGGGGATGGGGGTGGTTCTCAGGAGGGATGCGCTTCTTCTAACAGGCCTGCAACCCAATGGCAAATAAACTGTCATAGCAAATATTTCGTCCTAAACACAGTGCTTACCTATCCATTAAGGATATGGAGAAATGCATTTTAATTTAAAGGCGTTTGTAGCTGTACCATAAAAAACAGTCCCATAAAGGAAAACAATTTATTTTGTGATTGTTTTAATACTTCACTTATGTAAAGGTCAGTTGTCTGAAAAAGACTCAAGATGTTGAAAACACACAAAAAATTAAAATAAAAATAACTGAACAGACAGACAAATGGGTGTTACAGTGTCTGTATAATAAACCTTACAAATTTTATTCAGACTCTCATTTATGGCCTGTTTTTAATAATAACCACAATTTTTACTTCAAAGTTTTTGGCCTAATCTTCTTCCCTGATATATCCTAAGCAAACAGCCATGTAGACCCAGGTAGATACCAGTATACAAACAACCGCTTAAAACTGTGGACAGGGTGGGTACCAGCTCTGTGGCCGAGTGGTTAAGTTTGCGTGCTCTGCTTCGGCAGCCCAGGTTTTGCCAGTTCGGATCCTGGGCGCAGACATGGCACTGCTCATCAGGCCATGTTGAGGTGGCATCCCACCTGCCACAACTAGAAGGACCCACAACTAAAATATACAACTATGTACTGGGGGGATTTGGGGAGAAAAAGCAATAAAAAAAAAGAGAAAATTGGCAACAGTTGTTAGCTCAGGTGCCAATCTTTAAAAAAAAAACTGTGGATGGGGCTGGGCACTGCCACTGATCATCTCTGAGCCAGATCTTCATTGACAAGGTAATAGCCACATCCAGTTGATTTTACTATAACAAATTTAATAAAACACAGGCATTTTTGTTGTTAGTGCCATCAGTCGATTCTAACTCCTGGCGACCCCGTGCACAGCAGAGCAGAACTCTGCCTGGTCTTTTCGCACCATCCTCTCATCTTACGGCACTATGTCAGACAATGCTCTGCTGTTATTCGTAAGGTTTTAATGGCCAAGTTTTTGGCCATTGAAGTGAGTGGCCAGGTCCTTCTTCCTTGTTTGTCTTAGTTTGGAAGCTCCACTGAAATGTGTCCACCATGGGTGACCCTGCAGCTATTTGAAATCCCAATGGCATAGCTTTCAGCATCACAGCAACATGTAGCTACCACCGTATGACAACCGACAGATGGGTGGTGTGGTTCCCTGACCAGGAGACAAATCTGGGCTGTGGCAGTGACAGCGCCACTAGACCACCAAGGCTGGCTACCAGCATTTAGGTTGTTGTTTAAATTTTTAAGTTGAAATTACTTTGGGAAAACAATTATTTTCCTAGTTAGTCATGGATTAGAAGGATGAATTTGGAGGGAGTGCTGTTAGTCTGGTATATGGACATTAGCAAGAATTGATTTGATAATGAGGTAAAGAGAAAATGCAGCCTTAAAAACGCTGGGTTTCCAAGTGGAAGAGCTGGAGTTGTTTTGACAAAGGGCAGACAAATCTGTGTAGTCAGTAGCTTCTCAGGGAATGGCTATATTATGGCATGGTAGAATAATGGATGTACTTAATGAGTCATCAGAAATGTTGCATTATGTTTACTTAGTTTGATTAAGGAGACAGGGAGTGTGAAATAGATTTGGAAAGATTGCCAACAAAACTATTTTATAAAGATTTTGGTATGTAAAGAATATAGAATAATTCATTTCTCTACCCAGAAACATTCTTGAACTCCATTCTCTCTCAATTTTGGATTTTTATTGTTGTTCTTTTAAAGCTTTTTATTTATTCTAGTTGTTTTTAACAATACCCTTCTCTCAGAGTTTCCATAGATAGCAGCATAGTTTTGGTTCTGTGATGTTGCTTTCTCAGAAACACCAGGAACGTGTTTTCCCAGACCTCACGGGGACTGTGTGGGTCCGCCAGCCTTCCTCTTGACACTGTGCCTCAGGGTCAGTGGAGACGCGCTGCTGTGGCTCTCCCTCCTCATCTGGCCAGACTGCCTGTTGAGATTTCCGACACTCTCACGTTCTTTCCTGGATGGATGAAGTACTGTGTTCATTTTGACACTCTGCCAGTTGAAGAAGACCACCAGGGGACGTCAGCGCTTATTCCTGGGCTGAGGTGTTTTACCATGAGGTGTCATAATTCCAGAAGCAATTATTCCTTGAGAATGCAACATAGATAAGTTGTTGTTCTTCTTTTCCTCTTCTGTCACTTCCAGAAACATAAATCAAAGGTAAATCTGTATATCCAACGTATTGCCTTGAAGAGTTATTTGCATTTCAGGTTGTTGGTCGTATGTTGTTAACTTAAGCAAAAATTTTGAGAATATCTGAATTTCGGTTAAATGGTATTGCTTGTCACTTGTGTGTGGCCTCCTCCCTGCCCCTCTTCTTAAGGGTAGAGACTGTGACTGTTGGGTCACAGTATCCTTTATACCTAGTGTAATTCCAGGACAAACCGGATATTCAGCAAATACTGGTGAAAGAAATGCTTGCGGTTTTATATAGAACACAGCGCAGTGATTTCTGATCATGGCTAAGCTTTGTGAGCACCATGTGAGCACCTTGATATTGTGTGGCAGAGCCGCGAGTGTGAGTGCATGTAGACATGATCCCATCTTCTTTCTTAGAATGCGCGAGGGATTCATAGCTTTAATCAGATTTGCACAAGGACGTTTGTGCCCCAAAATGTCGAGAGCTATAGACCAAGGACTCTCGTAGAGTGGAGAATTGTACCTTGTTGTTTTAATGAAAATAAAAAAACAAAAAACTTGGAGAAAGGGTTTTTCTTTCCACAAAGCACATCGTTTATTTATTGAGGCCCTGCTGTGTGCCACTCTCTGTGATGGATTCAGGGATGCAATCCTTAATAAGGCAGAACAGGCCGTGCCCTCATGGAGCTCAGAATTTCATAGGGAAAACAAATATTGGACCGATGATTACACAGATCATGAAATGCTTTACTCAGAATTAGACACTAATTGTGTTTAGGTATAGAAGGCATACTTAATAGATTTGCCATGTATGGCAAAAGTCAGAAGGTGGATTAAGATGAAATTTGATAGGATTTGTGAATTCCTGCTTTGGTAAAGACGTGCTAAATATATTGGGGAAAGCAACGATGAGTAAGACATGCCTCCTGCCCTGAATGAATTTTTAATCTAGGATAATGGTTCTCAACTCTGGCTATACATTAAAATCATTTAGGTGAAGGGAGAAAAAGTAGGCAACCGACATTCTCACTCAGATGGAAACTGTTGAGGTGGTATAGACACTTCAGAGAAAGGTCTTGGACTTTCTTATAGAACTAAAGAAACACTCACCCTATAATCCAGCAATTCAAGAGAAATGAAAGCATATGTCACAAGAATATTCATAGCAGTTTTATTCATAATAGACCAAAACTGGAAACAACCCAAATGTCCATCAACAGGCGAATGGATAAACTGTGGTATATGCATGCGATGTGATGCTCAATAAGAAGGAATGGATTACCAACGCAGACCACATCATGAACCAACGTGGCTTTAGACAAATGTATCAATGTGTAGTTTTGTTATATGAATTTCTAGCGTAGGCACAACTAACCTCTGGTGGACAAAAAATCAGAACAGTGAGGATATGAACTCTGGGGATATGAAGATGGGAATTACCTGCGAAGGGGCATGCAAGAACTTTCTGGGCTGATACTGATATTAAAAAATATTAGGGGAAAATGTCACTGGCAGAGCTATAAACGAAAACTGATGGCCTCTCCATGCTCTCCCTTCCACCCCTCCGCACTTTCAGATCTCTGGGGATGGGGCCCATATGCGTTTTACAAAGCTCCTCAGGTGATTCTGGTGTCCGCTGAGATTTGAACTATTAAACAGAATAAAGTACAAAAGAAAGCATGTTGATTTTCTATTCCTGTTGTAACAAATTACCGCAGACTTAGCAGCTTAAAACAAGACAGACTGATTGCCTCACCGTTTTGCAGGTCAGAGGTTTGGGTTGGCCTGGATTCTTCTGCTCCAGGATTCACAAGATGAAGTGTCAGTAGGCTGTGTTTCTTTCTGGAGGCTCTGAGGGGGAATCCACTCTAAGCTCCTTCAGGTTGTTGGCAGAAATCAGCTTCATGTGGTTGTGGGAGTGAGGTCCCCTTTCCTTGTTGGCTGTTGGCTAGGGGTCATTCTTATGTTCTACAGGCCACTCACATACTTGGCTTCTGGTCCCCTTCTTCCCTTGTCAAACCCAGCAGTGATAGGTTAAGTCCTTCTCACTCTTCCTGTCTCTTTGACCCCCACTTGTGCCTCATCTTTTGTTGCATCTCCTGAGTGACTGTTCTGCTAAAGGCTTATATAATTACATGGGGCCCATCTGGATAATCTAGAATAATCTTTCTCTGTTAAGGTCAGCTGATTTGTAACCTTACTTCTGTCTGCAGACTTCTTTCCCAGTAGCACCTGGGTGAATGTTCTGTTGAACAGGTAGAGGATGAGGATCTTGGGGCAGCATCGTTAGAATTCTGCCTGCGGTAGACAGTCACATATAAAGGGCTGCAGGCTTTCAGAATAAAGAGAAATGACTTCCAGCTGGGGAGCAGATGGGAAAACCTCCTTTGAGGAGGTAGCCTTAAAGTTATCATTTAAAAGGCAGTAGTGATGGATGCCGTGGAGCCAAAATAGGAGAAAACACTCTGAATGGGGGTAAGTTTAGGTGCCAGTGTGGAGAAAGGAAGGGTGGCAGTGTGTGATGCACTTAGACCAGGCCTCGCCAGGAGTGCCCTCCATGTGTGCCAGTTACCATTTGCACTGAGCCTTTCAGGCCACTGTGACATAAAGTCAGACTTTTTAGATCAGAGTAGAAAAATAGGAGGAATATCAAAAAGTTACACATTTAATGTGTAGAAATATTATTTTTAAAAGAACTGGGGCAATTTTGTAGTGTGAGTTTTGTATCACCTTCTCTTTGGCTGTTAGAACCCAGTAGAATTAGTTATGAAAGTCTAAAAAGTTATTTCCATATTTCTAAACTTTTTAAAACTCCAGATCTGATGAAAACCAGGGAATGTAGCCTTCCGTAAAAGTAGGACAGTCTTCCTTTATATTTCCCCACATCACCTCTCTGACCGTTTTTGGTGGGCTTCTGCCCTGCGTTAGGGGGATGATAACTCTACAGTCTCAGCTTCTGCAGAGTGAGGCCGTGGCCCTGGGCCATCTGTCTAAAAACTGCACCATTATCAACAGACTTTTTTGTAGTAATTCCACATAAAGGAAAGCATTAATTACTCTGTACCACTTCCTTTTTACCTAATTTATTTACAAGATTTTGAAAAGGATTGCATATACCTTTTTATTTTGAAAGGTGTGCATGTATCTATACAAAAAAAGTCTTAGAATACTTCCTGCCAACCTTTTAAAAATACAAAGGATGTAACAGCCGGTGGTCACTTTTATTCAGCTTTCTGAAGAAAGTGTATATAAGGGCTAAAATAATGAGACTAGCATAGCTAGCTGGTACTTTTTGCCAAAGCTGGAGGTGAGCAATAGAATTCAAAAGGGAAGGTGTGGTGGCAAGAAGCCAAGGGGTCTTTTAATGGGGATCAGCAAATTTCACTTTCCTTTGGTGACTCATTTTGCTCTTTAAACTTCTAGTGCATGTTAAGCATTCCAGAGTCTTTCCAGACCTTTCTTCTCATCCTTTGCCAGTGTTTGTTTTCTTTCCTTCTCTTCCCACCTTCCACCCAAACCTGAAGTGTTGGTCATGATGATTAGAGGCTTACTAAAGGAGACTCATTCTTCTTCTGTGTCACTGTTTTAATAGCTTTGAGAGGAAAAATAGCTTTTTTCTGGACTTGCTTTCTGCATCTGAGTAAATAGTATACAAGAAATTCATCCAGTGGTTAATGTAGCTGTTGAACACCTGCAAAGAGAGCACTGCTTTCTTTTCCGTGGTGCAGCCTTCTTATTGTCACCATCCTGCCGTGAGCTCCGCTGCTGCTTTGATTAAAGCTTTAAGCATTCATATCCAGAGATACCAGGGACTGTTTCTCGTTTCATCTTTTCCATTCATCTTCCTACTTTAATATGCTAAGGTATGTTTTTCTGATGGTTGTAAGAGGTTGCTGTTGCTTTCACTTATTTTCTTCTCTTCATATTTTCACAATGATACTGACTTTTGAGAATGTATTTTTCTGCCTGTCCACCACATCAGTTACATACGTTTTTCTATATGAAAAACTGAATTAAAAATACATGAAACCAAACCTTTAGAAACTCTCTCAGGTAATTTCTTCAAGTTCTTATGTACTTGTATTTTCCTTGTTTGTAATAATTAAAAGCTTACTTGGCATTTAACTTTTCACTTAACAGCTGTTAACTTCCTTTCCGTGCTGTTAACTTCCAGTAGGTAATGTCAGTACTCTTGCAAGTACCCAGGTATGCTCTTATAAAAAGGCCAAACTCCGATTTATGGTGTATTTTTACATTATTATTATTAAGAAGTAGAGAATTATTTGGCAATATTTGCATTTGAGAAGCCCATTTTAACCTTAAAAAATCAGTAGGTTTCTCAACTTCACATTATTCCCTATGAGTAAAGGATGCTATGAGCTAGCAATTCTGAAACTGTCACTTTGTGTGTAACTAACAAAGAGGCAAATACACTGCAGGTGAGAATGAGCTGGATTTCTCTCCATGGGAGAAAGAAATGACAAATGAGGGAAAGGGGGAAAGTGAAAATGAACCACGTGGTGGCAGACTGGAATTGGAGTTATCAGCATGAAGTTATAGTTTTGTTTGTTTGTTTATTTTTGGGTTTTTTGGTGAGGAAGATTGGCCCTGAGCTAACATCTGTTTCCAATATTCCTCTTTTTGCTTGAGAAAGATGGTCCCTGAGCTAACATCTGTGCCAATCTTCCTCTACTTAATATGTGGGTCACTGCCACAGCATGGCTTGGTGAGTGGTGTAGGTCCATGCCCAGGATCCAAACCTGCGAAGCCTGGGCTGCCAAAGCAGAGCACACGAACTTAACCTCTATGCCACTGGGCCAGCCCCAGAAGTCATAGTTTTTAATGTATAGACAGATATACAGATGCAGCTGGGTGTGTATGCATGGGTTAGTATACATACAGATATTTCCTAGCTTTGCCTGCTGAGAGCAGCTAGAAGCAATGACACCTACTAGCCGTGACCAACCCAGCAGCCACACCTTGGTTTCTAGATACCATTCACCAATGAGAGGAACCAGGGCTCCTTGGAGAAGGGTTTGATTCTAGGCCTGGGGCAGGGAAGGTACAAGAGGAGCCTAGAACATCTTGGGGTGCCAGAAAGTTAAGGAAGTGCTCAGATAGGGAGGGAGGCATGCCAAAAGGACAGCCTGGCCAACCTGGAGGAGATCCTAATGGCCACCGCTGGAACAGTTTGAGCAGGAAAGTGATAGGAGTTAGATTATGCCCCACAGAAGAAAACAAATAGCCAAGGAATAAATGAGTAAATGGTGGTGAAGGGACAGCTTTTTCTTCTAGAAGAATTTGAATTAATAAATATCAAAGCAAAGAGGGAAATAGAAAATCACCATTAGGCAAATACCACAGTAATTGTTGCCCACAAGCCCCATCAGTGTGGCCAGAATTAGTATGTGAAAATTTGAGGAGAAACAGAATATTTGCATAGTCTCAAAGTTCCCTCCCAAGGTATAAATTACAAAGGGAAAAATAGTAACTGTACAATGTAGACACCTAGCATATACCACCTTGGCCAAGTGACCAAAGTTAACATCCCCAGTGATAAGAGTGTGGATGTCATAAAGCTGCTGGTACAACGCACTAAGGGCGCAACGTCAGTTCTGTGGTGTCCGTCCCTGAATGTCAGCCTCAATGCAAGTGTGAGAAACATCGAGCAGACTTAACTGAGGACTCTTCCACAGAACGTCACAGATTGGAGGAGACCAAGAAAACACAACTACTAAATGAAGCGAAGGGTCCTGGATAGGGTCCTGGAGTAGAAGAAAGGACAGTATTGGAAAAATGGGTGAAATTTGAATAAGGTCTGTAGTTTAGTTAATAAATGCTGTACCAATGTTAATTTCCTGGTTTTGATAATTATCATATGGTTATGTACGATGGTAACATTAGGCTGGGTGAAGGGTTCTCTCTGTAATATTTGTACAACTTTTTTATAAGTCTAAAATTATTTCAAAATAAAAAAAATAGATGCTGGATACTTAAATGTATTAATGTGTGTATACAAGGACATTACTTGCAGCCTGGTTAACAATAGCAAGAAATTGAAAATAACACAAATGTCCGTCAATCATGGGTTAGGTAGATTATGTTATATTCATATAACTAATATAGTTATTAAAAAGAACCACATAGTGGGGGTTGGCCCCACAGCCAGGTGGTTAAGTTTCCATGCTTCGCTTCAGCGGCCATGGGAACCTACGCATGGCTCATCAAGCCATGCTGCGGCGGCATCCCACATGGAAGAGCCGGAGTGACTTACAACTACGATATACAATTGTGTGCTGGGGCTTTGAGGAAAAAAAAAAAAAGGAGGAAGATTGCAACAGATGTTAGCTGTTAGCTCAGGGCCAATCTCTCCTTAAAAAAACCAACCAACCAACCAACCACATAGTGTTATGTCTACTGATACCTATGTCATAGTGAAGAGAAAGGGTTAAGGGTGTGTCTACTTCCATTCAGGCTGTCTGGATTCTCATCCCATCTCCAGTACGTAAAACTGATTCTGTGACCTTGGGCAAATTATTCCTCTTCTCTCTGTCCATCGGTTTTCTCATCTGTAAATTGGGAATAGTCATAGTATCTACTTAAGGACTGGCTATGAAGATTAAATGTGAAAATCCCTGTAAAGCACTCAGGATAATACTTAGCACATAATGTTGATAAAATTAGCTCTTTATTATTTCCTAAGAATAAATGGAAAAAACATCCAACAAAACATTTAAGTATCAAGTGGTGCCATTTCCGTTAAAAAAAATTCATATGTGTGAATCTTGAAGGTTAGATACTAATGTGTTAATGATGGTGGTGTTGGGGGAGGGCAGCAAATTGGGGAACTCCCAGTTTCTAAGTTAAACGTTTAAAAATTTATTTTCCATACAAAGTATACAGTTGGAGAAGTATACATAGCAGCTTTTAAAAGAATCCTGCTGTCAGTTATTAAATAGAAATTATTTAGAAATGAAAACTGTATCTCTATAATCCCCTGGGACATGGTTCTTAACTTGGAAAATGAAGAACTTAATGGCTCTGGCCTATAATTCTAGGCTGTGAAAGGTTATTGTGAGGATGCATGTGCCCAGCTCTTTGTCTTCATGGGAAATAAACCAAGAGGCCTAAATTGTAGAGTTTAGCTAGAAATAAGTAATTCTGGTAATTTTCATTAGAATGATTAAACCCTGGAGTAGAGCACCAAAATGATGTAATCTCCAGGCCTATAATTAAAAATGGGAAAGATATCAATTGCTTTCTGATCCCCAGGGGTGGTGGTCCACCTGAGTTACAGTGGGAACCAGAATTCACTAATATCTTAACAGAAGCCATCAATATTGTATACAGCATAGGTAGAATATATATGGAAATATATGTGTAAATAACACACGTTTTCAAAGAATATGCTTATGTTCATATTTTGGATATGATATTAGTTTTCCCGTGATTATAAGGTTGTTTTTTTTTTCTGTGCATGCTTCAATGCCTATCATGCTGTGCAGGTCTTTATCATGCTGGGACTCCAAGCCTGGCCACTCTGATGTTAGGTGTACAGGTCTGTGCAGCAGGTTTAAGGCCCGTCTGTCTTTGTGGCTTTGGGCTGTACTGGACTTCTAAAAGGACCACAGGGTGGAGCTGGGTGAAATGTCAAAAATAAGGGTGTTGCAGGGTTATGGGAAGACCATCGCAAGAAATTCAAGTCCAAGGTAAAATGCTCTTTTGTTCTCTGGCATTTGTAACTCCTTTTTATTTCTTCCCTGTATGGGCCCCTCAAATTTGAATCACCAAAGCTTTCCAAGGGAAAAGGGAAAATGTTGAAAGCATATTTTCCTCGTTTGACTCTTGGTAATATTTTAACACCTTTTATCTTGGTTTCCTTAACACTTTCGTTTAAATATACAGTACTGGCTGACCTACTATTTTAGAGTCATTTAGGTTTCATTTAAGTTCCACTTTTCCCTTCAGGATCCACCTGCTTTTTTCTTCTGTTTGTAACAGTCACTATTTCATCTCTGGTAACTGGATCGCAGAGCATTTCTCTTTCATGATAAAATTAGATGCAGTGCATTGAAGCCCATATTGTTATACTGCAGTCTCTAGAGAGCTGGAAGTAGACAAGAGAGGGCATCCCAAAATGCACTGTGCCACCAATGCTGGTAGATAATTTTAGCACAAGATTGAGTTTTAGAATGCTGTATTTTAAAGGTACTGGTTTCTATAGCTAGAGCCAACATATAAGTGTGGAGTTGTTACATGAACAGCACAGCTGCAGTGTTTGTGGGGTTTTCCACTTTTCCCCAAATACTTTGGGAAATTCTTAAATTCTAGAATTGTAATATCAGATAAAATCGGCTAGCTATAGTGGGCACTGCTCACAGAGCCACTGCTGTGATGGTGGTTCATGAGGGTAGCAAGATCTAATGAAAGAGCGTGGTCTCTGGGAGTTGCATCATGGGTAAAGTTCTGACCTGCTCCTTGACTAGCTTTGTGATACCAGGCAAATTAACGAAGCTTTCTAAGGCTCCTTTCTCCGTCTGTAGAATGGAGTAACATTACTTCCTTTCAACTGTTATTAATAAGGATTAAATTAGATTACATATGTCAGAATGTTTGCATATCTTCTGGCACATAACTAGTACCCCTAAGCCTTCCCCTCACCCCACCTGTTCTAATCCACCTCCACCTCTTGCTCAGAGTTTTTTCTAAGTTTTAAAAAACAGACAGAAAATATTATGTCCCTTTTTATATTTGGGTCTAAAAATCCTTATAAATTTTCTTTCTCGAATTCATTCCTTCATTCATTGTTGACTGTGTGCCAGGACATCTTTCTGGAGGGTAGGAGAAGCCCTCTGCCCTTAGGCAGGCACCCGAGCTAATTCACACTCAGGAGAGAGTCCTGAAGCAGAAGCGCTGAACCCCACAGGAGCTGGAAGGTGTGGGAGGATTAAGGTTGGTTTCACAGAGGAGGTTGAAGTAAAATCAGGAGGAATAGGAGACGGAGTGGCAGAGAGAGAGGGAATAATTTGTTCATTTGTATCCGGGATGAGTGAGAGAGGATTTCCACATGACTCCTGCGATTTAGGTGCCTGTGGTGCCATTTCACTGAGATTAGGAATACAAGAGCAATTTTATTAGGGTTGGAGGTAATCTTAAAAGGTTATCTAGTCTTATATCCCTGAATTTTTAGATGAGGAAACTGAGGAACTATTAAGTTTAGTTTCAAAGAGGAGTTGAGACTTTATTGTTAGACTTTCCCTGCTTTAATAGTGCAATCATTTGATTGCTGAAAGAGGCCCTAACGAATAGGACTGAAGGTATGATGTGTTGGACTTGAGAATTTTACACAGGAAACACCAAGGCATTTCTGTCTTTGTAGCAAGAGAAGGTCACTGCAAGCTGTCAGATTGAGGAGGAGTAGTGAAGTGGAAGAAAAGGGAGAGCTGAGGTCAGATTCTGAGCAGAGAGTGAGTGGGTTGCCAAAATTTGGTGTTAGTAAAGGCAGTGTGGGGTGATGCAGCCTGAGGTAACACAGCGGGAGCTGGCAGGGTGGAGCTAGTGGCAGTGTCCAGTGTGGTGGGCTGGTGGGAGATCAGAGCTGGGAGCAGAAGACAAGCAAAGCCATTCTACATGGATATGGAGTGGGTCCAGAGAAATTCCAAGGATGGCAGCTTTTGCGGTGCCTGAGGACCTCTCCTACAGGCTGGCCTGCCTCCACTGCTTGTCAACGTTTGGCTGATACCTAACACCTTACAGTTTTGTTTCTCTGAGCTTTTTCATGAAGAAGAAAGTTACCAAGCAGTCTGTTACCCTACTTCTGTTACATTATTTGTGGTATCTTGAAATTTCTTCTGGAAGGAACTTGTGTTCTAAAAGTAGCTAATAGTGTTAATTTTATCTAGTCTCTTACATTCTTTAAAAATATATGGTTTATATATTTTCTACTAAAAAATAGGATAAATTAGAGTCCTATGACTATGTTCATTAATAGTGAAAGATAAACTATTTTTAAAATGGACCTCTTATCTATAGACTATTAGATACATGAAACGTGGAAGTTAAAAAAGTAAATTTCAAAGTATATAATCCTCTTCTTTATTTCCAAGCCTATAATAAAACACAGATGTTTTAGGACATTTTATGGTTCACCAGAGTTCAAGCAAATGCACTGTATTTACATTTGATGTTTTCCAGGTTTGCCTGGCTCTTTATTTCTTTAAATACATTTGGTATTTCAACAGCGAGCCTATAACTAATAATTAGGCAAAGGAACACCCATTTTTTTTCCTTATATGTCCTAGTCTTATTTCTTCCACACAGATTTGTGTATTGTCTAAAGTCTTTATTTCTGCTGGGGGAATCATATGTCTCCTTGTTACTAATTATAACTGAGCATCGTTTTCAATCAAAGTGAGTTTCTCTATTGCTTAATATTTTATTTCTTAAAGATAATTATTGCTAAATTTTCATCCATTTGAATTTTTCCTAGTCTTTCATATGTGCCTTCCAAAATGATTACTGAACATTGAACTTGTTTGTTAATTAAATCACTAGGTAAAAGCTGCCGTGAGCAATCTGTGATACCTAGATGCCTAAGGTTCTTCTAAAAAGGAATAAAATCATTCTTAAGGTAGTTTTCGTCTTACAAATATATTAAAAGACACAATTTTAGAAAAAAAATGACTAGAATTTCCATTATATTTTAGCAGTGAGCCCTAATGTCCTCATCTGTGAACTAATGCAGTGTTTCTCAACACTGGCTATCTGTTAGAACCAGCTGGGAGAATTATAAAGACAACGCAACGCAAATAAACGACATAGTGCCAGCCTCCACCCCGAGAAAGCTCTGATTTTAATTGATATGGGATGGGATTGGTGGTGTTTTTTTAAAGCTCCCCAGGTGATTCTAATGGACAACTGAGCCCGCAGACCAGATGACTTGTAAGTCTCTTTCAAGTTCTAATGTTCTGCTATGCTGAGATTTTTTGTCATCTAGTCCAACTGCTCCCTCAGCATACTTGTCTCTCAGTATTTGAAAAGTGGCATCTTGTTTTTCTGTTAACATTCATGTTGAAAGAATGCTTCTTACCATTAGGAATCTTAAGTTCTTGTTTTTTTCTGATAAGCAGCCAAATTTGCCTTTGGAGAAATAAATAATAAATCTAGTTCTTTCTTTATTTGATGACCTTTCTGATATTTGAAGATTACTTTTATGATTTAACAAAGTTATAAAATACTCCCAATTTTTTCATCTCTTGTTCGTGTGACTTTATTTTCACATCTCACCATCCTGCTTGTCCTGCTCTGGGGATCATCCGGGTTGCCATGAAGTATGTTCTCTCGAGGTGAACATAATCCCTTGATGATCAGAGGAGGGAGCCTAGGGGGTTTGGTGATTTTCCTGCTTTCAAATTCTTATTGAGCATGGGGTTAATAAAAGACACTAGTTTTGGTAAATAGTTAATTATTTACTGACACTCATTGGTCTACAGATACATCCACTAATAAATACAGTAGATGATAAAATTCCTAGCATTTTTGAAATCTTATTATGTATCAGGCATGGTTCTAATGTTTAAATATATTAACACATTTTATTCTTGCAATAAATCCTATGAGGTGGGTACCATTATTATCTCTAATTTTATAGATAAAAAGAAGAAACAAGCCAAGGAACAGGGCAAGTAAGTATATTGCCTCTGATTTCACAGTAAGTGGCAGAGCTAGGATGTGAGTAATGTGAGTCATCTTACTGCAGCACCTGTAATCCTTTAGCCTTTCAGTAGAGGTCTCCTCATCTGTAGTATAAGAATGTTGATTCTGAGCCAGCCTGGTGGCATAATGGTTAAGTTCGCACGCTCTGCTTTGGCAGCCCAGGGTTCGCAGGTTTGGATTTGGGGCACAGACCTAGCACTGCCTGTCAAGCCTTGCTGTGTTGGCATCCCACGTAAAATAGAGGAAGATTGGCACATATGTCAGTTCAGTGACAGTCCTCCTCAACCAAAAAGAGGAAGATTGGCAACAGATGTTAGCTCAGGGCCAATCTTCCTCCCAAAAACAAAACAAATAAAAGAATATTGATTTCTAAGTACCTTGCCACCTCCAAGTTCTTATGATTCTATGTAAATTAATAATAGTGTATTTATACCAATTAATTTAACATAGCATATTCAAATAAAAGAATCTTCAGCCTCTTAGACCTATTTCTAAATTAATAACAAAGCCAAGAGCTTTGCATTTGTTTTATTCTAAATCACAAATACTATTGCCTAAATTTACACAAGAAACTAATCTTTTTATTTTGCAGTAATACATACATATGTACAATAAAAGACTTTAGATTATATTCATTTATCCATCATCTAAAAGTCTGGAGAGAATCTGGTCTAAACCTTGATGTATTTCATAGAATTCTAGAACTCTAGAGTGTCAAGCCTTGTGACTCATGAAGTCAATTACGCTTAGTTCCTAAGTGTGGAAGTTGGGGGTTAAAGAAGTTATATGGAGGGCATAAGGTTTATGCTTGTACTCAAATAGGTAAACTAGATTATAGGAGATGCACTCAATTTTTGTGTGTGTGTGTGAGGAAGATTGGCCCTGAGCTAACATCTGTTGACAATCTTCCTCTTTTTTTTTCTTTTCTTTCCAACACCCCAGTACATAGCTATATATCCTAGTTGTAAGTCATTCTAGTTCTATGTGGGATGCCGCCTCAGCACAGCCTGATGAGTGATGTGTAGGTCCACGCCCAGGATCCGAACTAGGGAACCCCAGGCCACCAGAGTGGAGGGAGTGAACTTAGCCATGGGGCCCACCCCTCAAATTTTTTATGATTACATCTGTTTTAAGAAAGTTCAAGTATTTCAGAAGCTGCTTTCCATAAAAACAATTTATATGCTAATTGTTATTTTTATTTATTCTTTAAAGTAGATTTTTAATGAATTCTGCTAGACAGTCTTTGTTCAATTTGCCAAATAAATTTCCTAAAACATAATTTTATTATTCAGATGTGTGTTTCTTCAATCAACTCAAGCAGAAAGTTTCTGACTCTATCACTGAAAAATCATTTAAAGAACCGTAGTTGATATCCAAAAGTCCTTTGTGTTCTCATAGTTTCACCAGCCTAAGAAAGTTGTGTGGATTCTAACTCTTTATGAATATTATTTTTTAGTCCTTGTCTGGTTCATTCTGAAAGCTCAGTCTTTCTGTGTAAGGCTTATACACTTGAAGTTGCCAGTAAAAACATGCTATCAGGAATAGAAACATTTCAAAGAAAAATCAACCTCGTAGAACCTACTCTCCATCTAATTACTTTAGCTTCAGATATGTTTGTATGACTGATAACAGAATATAAAGGATAGAGGCTGCAGACAGTGTTTCTGTTCACTGTAAACCTTAGCCTAGAGGCTGTTTGTGTCTCTTTGTGCTCATTTGCAGTCCATTTGCCAGCTCAGCATATTCTTCTGAACTGGCATTGTGAGCATGTCAGCCATCAGTTGTGTGTGTGCTAAGGCTTGGTGGGCTTGTGTGTATGTGCCAGCATTACCCTCGAAATTATTGATTTTAGGATTATAAAGAAAAGCATAGTCTTTGATGTGAAGATCTGATTTTCTCTTTAACAGCAGAATTTTAAGTTTTTGTCTCAGAGGAGGATGGCTGCTTTTGTAGGACAGAAAGCCGTTGTAATGATGCTGCTGCTCTTTTGGAAGCTTTTGATTTCAGCTTTATAAAGAAGGATTTAACACCTTAGAAAACATCAGAATGAGAAGTTGTGATCTTCCTTTCTTTTTGGTGACTTTCATATTTATAGTCGTACATTCATGGACTTACAACAGGAGGTGTTGAAGATGCTGTAACCCAGTCACCTCATTTTACAGGTGACACCACCTGGCACCATGCGTTTGTTTCTCTGATGTATTCCCATGACAGGGAGGCTGCATGAGGGCAGGGCTGGATTTCCCTGTTCACTGTTGTGTCCCAGTGGGCCCTCATTTAGGTTTGCTGAGCAAATGAAGAACCTAGGACTTGGGGAGAGAAGAGATTTACCAAGATTGTCCAGCCAGTAAGTAGCAAAATCTGACCTAGAAACTTCATCTTCTGACTACAAATTTTGTGCCTTTTCCATGATTAAAAAAAGTAAACTTTGACTTGGGAGTCTTAATTATTTGGGAGGCTTAATCTGTACAGAAAAATCAGAATCAGAGATCTTGTCAAGATGCCAGCGTAGGCAGACTCTGAACTCCACTCCTCCCACGAACACAACCAGGTTACAACTATTCTTGGAAAAATTACCCTGAAGAGAAAACTGAAGACTGAGTAAAAAGAACCCCCACAACAAGAAACAGTCCTGCCTGAGGTGGAAGAGGCAGAAATTCCTTCCGGATAGGAACAAAGCCACCTTCATGAGCCATGGACCTTCACAGCTGGCTGACAGGAGCCACCCTAAGGTACACAGTCCTCCTTGGAGAAGTGGGGTCCTTAGCAGGGGCCCATTACCCTTCAGACTCAGCACAACTGAGGCAAGTGTCCTACTCTCTGGCTTCGCTGGCTATTAACTGCAGTGCAGAATATCCACAGAAAAGCTATCAGATGAAAGCTGATAAGACCCGGGTCTTAAAGGGCCCGAGCACAAATTCACCCATCTCAAAGAACAACCTAAAATCTCCAACAAGAAAGCCGCACAGTCCCTTGGTGAAAAGAGACTCACCTAGTAGGCTCTGGGTGCATCTTGGTGAAAGATGAGACCTCTCCAGAGGCTGAGACATTGGTGGCAGCCATTGTTGTGACCTAGTACAGGCATCCTGACACAGACACTGGCAGATGTCATTGGAGTTCTTTCCCTGGCCTGATAGCCCAAGGGTCTGCCACAGCCACTAGAGTGCATATTTAATCCAGTTCAGCCAGGGAAGGCAGCCCACCCTAAGGACCAGCCCCACCCAAAAGCAAGCCCTCAGGCTACTTGTGGGCCTGCATTGACTGGGTGCCTTGATCCTCTATAGGCAGGCAAGTGTGTCCACCTCTGTGGGGCAGGGCCTGTGTGAGGAACAGGTGAACTGTGGGGGACGTTGGTGGAGAGGTTGGGGCGTCTGCAGTGGGGTGACTGCGTATACTCCAGGGGTTTGGGAAGTGTGCATGGACCAGGGCTGTGTTGACAGTTGTGTGGACCTGTGGGGCTGAGGCTTATCAGTGGGAGAAGACCTTTGCTCCACAAACAGCCACAAAGAAGATTGGCCCCACCTTCCAAAGCCTGAAACAACTGGGTGCTCGCTGGTCTAGGGCCAGCCCCACTCAGCTGTACTCCTAAGAGAGCTGACAACAGCTTTGCAGGCCTGAGAAGTACAGTAACTGTAAGTCGCTGAGCCTAGCAACCAGCTACACTGGGTACCTACCCAATTATCAGGAGAACTGCAACAGGAATGTGCTATTGGGCCTTGTAGCCGATGGCGCTGTGTGTCCCCCAACCCAGTTTACAAACAGCTTGCCAAGGAGGGAAAGACTAGACTCCCTGGGTACCTGCAGTAAGAGCAACCCTGCAACAGCAGAAGGACACAAGTAGCCCACACAGGGGTCACTTTTGGATCATTTGAAACTGATGACGAGAGGGAAGCACAGCTGGGCCTCAAAAGGCATCTCTTACATAAGGCCTCTTCTTTAAGATTAGGAGACATAGCTGACTCATGTAATACATAGATATAAGCACAGAGAAAGAGGCATAATGAAGAGGCAAAAGAATACATTCCAAGCAAGGGAACAGGACAAAACCCCAGAAAAAGGACTAAACGAAACAGAAATAAGCAATCTGCCCGACAAAGAAAACCTCATAAGGATGCTCACTGCTGTTGGGAGAGACTGGATGAACACAGTGAGAATGTCAACAAAGAATTGGAAAATATAAAAAAGAACCAATCAGAAATGAAGAATACAATACTGGAAATGAAAAATTCACTAGAGGGACTCATAGCAGAGTAGATGATACAGAAGAATGGATCACCAAGCTGGGTGAAAGACTAGAGGAAATCACCCAAGCTGAACACATAAAAAAGAATTAGACAGAATGAGAACAGTCTAAGGGAACTCTGGGACAATATCAAGCACACTAACATTTGTATTATAGGTGTCTCAGAAGGAGAAGAGAGAGACAAAGGGGCAAAGAATCTATTTGAGGAAAAGATAGCTGAAAACTTTCCTAACCTAAGGAAAGAAAGAGGTGTCCAAGTACAGGAAGCACAGAGAGCACCAAAAAAGATGAACACCAACAGGCTGACACCGAGACACATTATAATTAAAATGTCCAAAGTTAAAGATAAAGAGAGAATCCTAAAAGCGGCAAGAGAAAGGCAACAGATGACATACAAAAGATAGGCCATAAGGCTCTTGGTGGACTTCTCAGCCAAGACCCAACAGCCTAGAAGAGACTGGCGTGATGTATTTAAAGTGCTGAAAGGAAAAAACCTATAGCCAAGAATATTATATCCAGCAAGGTTATCATTCAAAATAGAAGGAGAGATAAAGAGCCTCCCAGACAAGCAAAAATTAAAGGAGTTTATCACCAAGAAACCAGTTCTACAAGAAATGATGAAGGGACTTATTTATAAGTGGGAAAGAGAAGACCACAAATTGGGATAAGAAAATTATCAAAAAAAAAAAAAAAAACCAACAGGCAATTAAATCACTGGTAAAGGCAAAAATACCGTAAAGGTAGCAGATTAACCACCCACGAAGATAATATGTAGGTTAAAAGACAAAAGCATGAAAATTACCTATTTCAATGATAAGAGGGTAATGGATAGACACACACAAAATGAGAGATTAGATATGATTTCAGAAACATAAAATGTGGCAGGAGGGGAGTGAAAAAGTAGAGCTTTTAGTAAAAGGTCAAGCTAAAGAGACTGTCAACTCAATATAGATTGCTATAAATGTAGAATATTATATAGGAACCTCATGGTAATCACAAACCAGAAACCTATAAGTAAACAAGTAAGAGGAAAGAAATCAAACATATTACTAAAGAAAGCCATCAAACCACAAGGAAAGAAAGCAAGAGAAGAAGAAAGGTACAGAGAAGAACTACTAAAATACCAAGAAAGAAAAAGTAAGAAAGTGGCAATAAATACATTTTTATCAATAGCTACTTTAAATGTCAATGGAATAAATGCTCCAATCAAAAGACATAGGGTAGCCGATTGGATGAAAAAACAAGACCCATATATATGCTGTATACAAGAAACACACTTCAGACCCAGAGACACTCACAAACTGAAAGTGAAAGGATGGAAAAAGATACTCCATGCAAGTGGTAAAGAACAGAAAGCAGCAGGGGTAGCAATACTTAAATCAGAGAAAATAGACTTTAAAACAAAAACTGAGACAAGTGACAAAGAAGGGCACTACATAATGATAAAGGGAACAAGCCAAGAAGAGGCTATAATACTTTTAAATATCCATGCATCCAACATATGAGTGCCTAAATATATAAAGCCATTATTAACAGACATGAAAAGAGAAATAGACAGTCACACAATAATAGTAGGAGACTTTATCACTCCACTTACACCAATGGATAGATCATCCAAACAGAAGATCAATAAGGAAGCATTGGCTTTAAGTGACACATTAGATCAAATGGACTTAATTGATGCATACAGAACATTCCATCCAAAAACTGCAGAGTACACGTTCTTTTCAAATGCATGCGGAAGATTCTCCATGATTGATAACATAATAGGCCACAAAACAAGTCTTAATAAATTTAAGAAGATCAAACTAATATCAAGCATCTTTTCTGACCACAAAGGTATGAAACTAGAAATCAACTACAGGAACAAAATCAGAAAAGCCACAAAAATGTGGAGATTAAACAAAATGTTACTGAACAATTGAGTCAATGAAGAAATCAAAGGAGAAATCAAAAAATACCTGGAGACATATGAAAATGAAAACAAGACATGGCAAAATCTATGGGATACAGCGAAAGCAGTTCTAAGAGGGAAATTTATAGCAATTCAGGCCTACCTCAACAAAGAAGAAAAATCCAAAATAAACAATCTAACAGTGCACCTAAAAGAACTGGAAAAAGAGGAACAAACAAAGCCTAAAAGCAGCAGAAGGAAGGAAATAATAAAAATCAGAGCAGAAATAAATGAAATAAAGACTAAAATAAACTAGAAATTAATGAAACCAAGAGATGGTTCTTTGAAAAGATAAAAAAAAAAAATGGCAAACATTTAGCTAGACTCACCAAGAGAAGAAGAGCAAAGGCTCAAATAAATAAAATCAGAAATGAAAGAGAAGAAATTACAACAGACACCTCAGAAATACAAAAGATTTATAAGAGAGTATCATGAAAAGCTATACTCTAACAAATTGGATAATCTAGAAGAAATGGATAAATTCTTAGAATCATGCAACCTTCCAAAACTGGGTCAAGAAGAAATAGAGAATTTGAATAGACTACTAAGGAGATCAAAACAGTAATCCAAAACCTCCCAAAAAATAAAAGTCCAGGACCAGATGGCTTCCCTGGTGAATTGTCCGAATGATTTAAAGAAGACTTAATACCTGTCCTTCTCAAACTCTTCCAAAAAATTGAAGAGGAGAGGAGGCTTCCTGTCTCATTCTATGAATCCAACATTATCCCGATACCAAAACCAAACAAGGACAACACAAAAAAAGAAAATTACAGGCTAATATTACTGATGAACATGGATGCAAAAATCCTCAACAAAATACTAGCAAATCGAAAACAACAATATATTAAAAAGTTCATAGATCAAGATCAAATGGGACTTATTCCGTGGATGCAGAGATGGTTCAACATCTGCAAATCTATCAATGTGATACACCACATTAACAAAATGAAGAATAAAAACCATGTGATCATCTCAATAGATGCAGAGAAATCATTTGACAAGATACAGCATCCATTTATGATAAAAACTCTAAATAAAGTGGGTATAGAAGGAAAATACCTGAACAATAAGGGCCATATATGACAAACCCACAGCTAATATCATTCTCAATGGAGAAAAACTGAAAGCTATCCCTCGAAGAACAGGAACCAGACAAGGATGCCCACTTTCATCTCTCTTATTTAACATCGTATTGGAAGTCCTAGCCAGAGCAGTCTGGCAAGAAAAAGAAATAAAATGTGTCCAAATTGGAAAATAAGAAGTGAAACTGTCACTCTTTTCAGATGACATGATTTCATACCTAGAAAACCCTAAAGATTCCACTAAAAGACTTTTAGAAATAATAATGAATACAGTCCAGTTGCAGGATACAAAATCAACATACAAAAATCAATAACGTTTCTATACACTAACAATGAAGTAACAGAAAGAGAAATCAAGAATACAATCCCATTTACAGTTGCAACAAAAGAATGAAATACCTAGGAATAAACTTAACCCAAAAGGGAAAAGATCTGTACACCAAAAACTATAAAATATTGTTGAAAGAAATTGAAGAAAACACAAAGAAATGGAAAGATAGTCCGTGCCCTTGGGTTGGAAGAATAAACATAGTTAAAATTTGCATACTTCCTAAAGCAATCTATAGATTCAACACAATCCCTATCAAAGTTCCAACAACATTTTTCACAGAAATAGAACAAAAAATCCTAAAATTTATATGGACCAACAGAAGACCCTGAATGGCCAGAGGAAGCTTGAGGAAAAAGAACAAAGCAGGAGGTATCACACTCTCTGATTTCAAAATATGCTACAAAGCTATAGTAACCAAACCAGCATGGTACCAACACAAAAACAGACACACAGATCACTGGAACAGAATTGAGAGCCCAGAAATAAAACCTCACGTGTATGGACAGCTACTTTTCGACAAGGGAGCCAAGAGCATGCAATGGAGAAAGGAGAGTCTCTTCAATAAATGGTGTTGGGACAACTGGACAGCCACATGCAAAAGAAGGAAAGTACACCATTCGCTTACACCATGCACAAAGATCAACTCAGAATGAATTAACGATTTCAATGTAAGACCTGAAACCATGAAATTTCTAGAATAAAACATAGGCACTACGCTCTTTGATATTGGTCTTAGCAGCATATTTTCAAGTACCATGTCTGACCAGGCAAGGAAAACAAAAGAAAAAATGAATAAATGGGACTACATCAACCTCAAAAGCTTCTGCACAGCAAAGGAAACCATCAACAAAACGAAAAGACAACCTAACAATTGGGAGAAGATATTTGCAAATCATATATCAGATAAGGGGTTAATATCCAAAATATACAAAGATCTCGTATGTCTCAACAACAAAAAAAAACCCCCAACAACCCAGTTAAAAAATGGGCAAAAGATCTGAACAGAGATTTCTCTAAGAAGATATACGGATGCCCAACTGGTACATGAAAAGGTACTCAGCATCATTAGCTCAGGGAAATGCAAATCAAAAGTACAATGAGGTATCACCTCACTCCAGTCAGAATGGCTATAATTAACAAGACAGCAAATAACAAGTGTTGGAGAGGATGTGGAGAAGAGGGCACCCTCATACACTGCTGGTGGGAGTGCAAACTGGTGCAGCCACTATGGAAAACAGTATGGAGTATCCTCAGAAAATTAATAATACATCTACCATATGATCCAGCTCTCCCACTGCTGGGTATTTATCCACAGAAATTGAAAACACAAATGCATAAAGATACATGTACCCCTATGTTCATTGCAGCCTTATTCACAATAGGCAAGACTCGGGAGCAACCAAGGTGCCCATCAAGGGACGAATGGATAAAGAAGGTGTGGTACTTACAATGGAATACTGCTCAGCCATAAAAACTGATGAAATCCAGACATTTGTGACAACATGGATGGACCTTGAGGATATTATGCTGAGTGAAATAAGTCAGAAGGAGAAAGTCAAATACCATATGATCTCACTCATAAGTAGAAGATAAAAACTACAACAAACAAACACATAGAGACAGAGATTGGATTGGTGATTACCTGAGGGGAAGGAAGTGGAGGGGAGGGCAAAAGAGATGATTAGGCACACATGTGAAGTGATGGCTTGTAATTACTCTTTGGTGGTGAACATGATGTAGTCTATCCAGAATTCAAAATATATTGTGATGTACATCTGAAAGTTATATAATGTTATTTAATGTTACTGCAATAAAAAAATAATAAATCACAATCGTACACAGTTTACATTTTTGGATATTGTCTTTCAAGCGTAGAAACTACTTATTTCATTGAACCCATATGGTACAACTGATTGCTTGAAGGTATTTTTATCCATATGTTTTATAGATGAAGAAAGTTGGGCTTTGAAAGACTTAATTTACCAGGAGTTAGACAGAATCAGAGCCAGGATTCCAGTCTGGTTTTGTGCCTCCGAGCTTCATTAGCTTTCTGCTTTTGCCTTTTACATGGAGGTCGGTGTTCCTCAATCGGAGGAATTACCCAGGCCCATAAGTAATGGTACCTGAAATGATTTAGCTCAGCCCTTATGTGTTGCAGACCTTAATACCTGTAGAATTTAAGTAAGTGCTGGCGTAGGCTAGAGGTCTGTATTTAAAAGGCAGCAAAAGAAGCCTCACTTCCCAGTTTCTTTCATCTGTGGTCGTCAGCCTTCACTTCCTGTGTTGTCTGAGTTGAAGGCCTTTTCTGCCTCCTTTTTTTTCTCATTCCCCCATAATTGGACTTGAATTTCCGTATTTTGGTCCTAAATGATTTGCAGGCTTTAAATCCTTCCTACTAAACAGTAGATACCCCTGAGATAGAAAGGTATTAAACTAGTTCGAAGATTAACATCTCTAGCTAGAAGAAAGAGACTGCCTTTTTTTTGTCTTTATTGAGGAGAATGGAGAGGAACGATGACAAACCAGGAAATGAGTGGAAGCCGCTGTAACATGACACATTTGTCCACACTCTGTGAAACTGGTAAACCTCTTCTTATCCGACGAAATTTTTGTTTAGGCTCAACTGGACTAATTTCTTGGGACTCAGCATGATCTTATCACATCTCCACTTAAGTAAACCCATCTGCCAGCCACCTTTTGGCAAAGGTCGTATATGGGTCCTGCTGCTGTTTCTTATACACAAAGAGTGGAGGTTTCAAGAGGGTGGTGGTCTGCAGTGTCGCGCTTTGGTGCAGGAGAAAGGCAGCTGCCTAGCCTCAGGATCTACTCTGTGGAGATTCTGATGTTCACTTCTTCTAGAAGGGTATGTTAGAAACATTGACCTTTTAAAAGCATAACCCTATGAAGTAGGATTTCTCACTTTTAAAAATAACTTTTCATTTTTCCCCTAATAATTTATACATTCTTTACCTGGTACCAAATTCTTGTATCTTGTGTAAAATGTCCATTTAGCCAAAGGTACTAAGAGACTGTGTGGTAGTTCTATAACCTTACTCTTTTGTTCCCTCTTTCTGTATTTTTAAAGAATCGTGGTTAGATGTTGTAATCAAGCCTGCTCTCCATGAAGATGTAGTCTGTGCTGTACCTTCCATCCTGTTCTTTCTTTTCTGTTCTTAACTGGCTGAAGAGTCAAGGGCAGGAGATGGATGTATTGGCTAGAAAAGGCACTTAATTCTGGTCATCTTTCATTTTCTTTCTCTTGATTTCCTTGATGCTGTTGTGAGTTCCAGTAATGGGGTTTGTGGTAGATTGTCTGCAGAGATGGTCACCTGTAATTCTTCCCATCCCTATGTGCACATGCTGTTCCACCCTTCAGGAGAGTGGAGTCTCTTGCCCCTTCCCTTGAAGTCTGGGCTGGCCTAGTGTGACCGAATGTGGCAGAAGTGATTCTGTGACAATTACAGACCTTAAGAAGGGGCGGTTTCTGAGGCACTGTGTAAGGAAGGAAATCCAAGCTCTCCTGCTGGAGAGGGAAGTGTGTATAGTGGGAGCAGCGAGGTTCTGCGCTGCAGCCAGCACTGCTCGCAGACGTGGGAGTGAGGACCTTGGGTCTCCAGCCCCAGGTGAGCCTGGCCAACACCGTGGGGCAGCGAGGAGCAGCCTCTCTGAGCTCTGCCCCAAACTGCACATCCACAGAATCATGAGCAAATAAAAAGTAGATGTGGTAAGCCACTGACTTTGGGGTGGCTTGTTGCACAGCAATAGATAACTGAGACAGGACTTTTATATCTTCCAAGGCTTCCTCCTCTTCTCAGGTCTGGTTACTGTTTGTTCACGTGCATCTATGATGTTATATTCCTGAGACCTGCTAACTGGTCAGTGTTCGATTGTGGTAAAAATTTGTTAAACATTCTTTAGCAGCTGTTTCTCATTGTATTCCTTACCAGTTCTGTATCTGTCCTCTCTTGGAGCAGATGTGTCTCCTGAAATGCCCCTGAGAGGTCATTTCTCTGGGCACTCAGTGACGCCATTTCTTATAGTTGTTTATGGGAGGCAAAAAATTACTCCCCTAAAAGAAAAACAATGAAAAAAAATGACTTATTTTCTCTAAAGGGCATTTCCTGCTACCAGATTAGACCATACTTACCTCTCAGACTCCATGAATAGCTTATTGGTGGGCAAAGAACAAAACAGAAGGATCTGGGATAAAAATAAAGCGAAAGTTCAGACAATCTAGGGAGAGTTTGCAATGTATATTTTCTGTTCAGACTGTAAGTATTCCCTGAAAAACTTAGAAGGTAGTTATTTAGTCTTCTTTTAAATTTTGTGGAAGGATCTGAAACCATTTTTAAAAGTACAACTTTTAATTTCCTGAGTAGAATGAATGCTTGTTCTGAGGTCCTTGTATCAGCTTCTGTGAGCAATTTCCCTTGAAAGCTCAAGGTAGTATTTTTCTCATTTTGTTGTCAGTTTTTTGTACTTTAATTAAGGCTCTATCAGTTTTTTTCTGTTGTTTTTCTGCCTAGCAATTCCTTTCCCCAAACTCTCCCGAACGGTTGATTAAAAATAATGACTGGGATCATGTTTGATCCAGGGCAGTAAAATTTAAGTATCAGATGGATGGGAGAGGCTGAGTTTAGAGGATCTAAGTTGCCTTTGTTAATTGACAGAGAGAATCGTATCAAGCCCATCTTATTGTTTTGTTTACTGTTTCCCATACTTCCAGTCATTCATTTGACTGGAATTCCATGAGCTCGGTAGTCAATAGTTAGAATCAGTGTTTTCCTGTATGATGAAGAAGGTTCTTTTTGCAGGTGGGAAGGAGAGAATTTTCTAGAGAGGACAGAGGAGAATGGTTTTTAGGAGCAAATTCTCTTTCCCTAGTTTCATTTAAAAGTAAGTATTATTTTCAACCTTACCTGAGTACATGTGAATTTCTACTTGGTCACCAACCCTAAAATACGATTACAGGCTATTTATATATTTTTTCCAGTTTTTTCAAGCATGTTTCAACTATGCATATCTTTTCTTTCAGTTATATTTTAGATTTCTGAAAAACGGTGGCTACATACTCTTAACCTCTAAGGCAGTGTTTCCCGCTGGACATTTGGCAACGTTTGGAGACGTTTTTGATTGTTACATCTTGGGACAGATAGGTGTTACTTGTATTTAATGGATAGAGGCCAAAGATGCTGCTAAACATGCTGCGGTGCATGGTATCTGACATACAGGAGGCAATCAGTAAGTTCTTGTTGAATGGATGGGTGAGAGGTCAGCGAATGTAACATTGGATATAGTGTGTCTTCTCTTCCTTCTCTTTCCTTGGAAGTTACTGAGGGTAGGCAGGCTTTGTTAAAGATCGAATGTTGTTGTTAGTGCTGTGGAGTCAATTCTGACTCCTAGCAACTCAGTGTGCAGCAGAGGGGAGCCCTGCCTGGTCTTTCTGTACCATCCTCACCTTCTGGTGCTATATCAGATGATGCTCCACTGCTATTCATAGGGTTTTCATAGCCAGTTTTTTGGAAGTGAGTGGCCAGGTCCTTCTTCCTTGTCTCTTAGTCTGGAAGCTCCGCTGAAGCCTGTCCACCATGGGTGACCATGTTGGTATTTGAAATCCCGGTGGCATCACAGCAGCATGCAGCCTCCACATATGACAAAGGACAGACAGCTTGTGTGATTCCCTGATCTGGAAATGAACCCAGGCTGTGGTGGTGAGAGTGCCGAATCTTAACCACCAGACCTCCAGATCAAATTGCTAGTTCAGAAATAACATGGCCTTTTTATTAATATGCATATATAAAGGAGTTTTGCAATTCCTTCACACAATGACAGAGATCAAAGCTAGATAAGTTTTTAATTATAATGTGACGTGTGTGTGTTTATATTGGAGAATACTTGCCACTTATCAGCCAGAGAGATGTATTAACAGATGAGAATTGTTGTGAGGTTGACGATCATGTCATGTTATCTTCATCCCTGAACTGTCAGGTCTTAATTTTGTTGTCCTGTGGTTGTGGAATGAATGAGGTTTTTGAAGCTTTTCCAAAGTAACATTTCAGATTAAGAACATCTCAAAAGAACTGGTACATTGGGGAAAAAACCCAGGATACTACTTGTAATTAGAAAAAAGCAATTCTTTAGTGTATTTCTTACTTTTGAAAGTCAAGGACTAGTATGCCAGATGATGCCCCTATTTTAGAAAAGGGGAAGTTTTTTTAACTTTAGGATGCTTTTTTTTGTAGTCTCCATGGAATTCAGGCTTTGCTACCTTAGTGAAAGAGGAAATAGATGAATGCGATAAATAATGAGAGTTGTTTTTACTGGATGGAAACATTGCATTGCAGCAACATTACTGAGAAAAATTGTATCAGGAACTTGCTCACTAGGAAGGTTTAGCGGGGGATTTATTTCCCTCCCCAATGGAGTAGGTCAGAGACAGGGATGTGAAAGATTCCCTCCCAGAATGGCGTTTATAGTTTTCATAGCATCCTCATTTTATTCAAGGCCTGGAGTAAGTGCTGGCTGTTTTGAGGAAGAACAATGTTTTAAAGGTAATGTGCGAGACAGATGCTGGGTAGCTTTTCTTAATACACAGTTGCTAAGTACTATCTGGTTAAAATGCCTGCTGTTCTAATCCATACTTCGCCAAGTGCATCCTTGTTTGTTTGGGGAGCTTTAAATTCTGTTTATACCTTTTATCTTGTTGCACCCTTCTTTAACGTGGTGGCAAGTCCCCAGGGTTGCTGCAGGTGCCCACACACAGCCCTCTGTCCTGACGTAATTCCGGGTGAGACAGTCCCAATCAAGGTGCCACATTTGAATAAAACTCCGTATTGAATATGGACTAATGTTAAGAACTGCTGTGGATTAAAGGAGCCAATTAATTTGAAGCAAAAGGAAAAGGAAAATCAAAACTGATGTTTGCTGTTTCCTTAGCTCATTGCTTAAGCTTTTACAAATTGCCTGGTAATTATGAGAATTTGTAGGATTGTGGATTCTGAGGGGAGTTCAGAAATCTGTGCTGACTAGCAAAGGAAGTTCAGAATCTCAAAGGGAAAAAAAAATTAAAAAGACTTAAGGTTCCTATAGTTGATAAAATCTCCTGCATTTAAAATTATTAGTCTCTTTTTTCAATTATTACCTTTTATTTTTACTCTTTCTTTGGGTGGGAAATGGGCAGGAAAAATCAAAGTTTTCAGTCACCTCTTTGAACACTCCATTTTTGGACCAGACGTTTTGGGATACAGAGAAAATATAAGACCACAAGGAGTTTATTCTCTAGACAGAGGGAGGACTGGCACATAGCCCTCTCTCTTTCCTTTGCCTCTCCCCACTTCCTTTTCATATTCATTTTGATAGCTCATACTTCTTTTTTTCCTTTGGATAGGAAAGGGGCAACTGAAGGTGATTTGAAGACTCTTCAAACTCTGGTCCCTACAGCTTCAGCTCTTTCCCTGCCCTCTTTGTGCTCTGAGCTCTAGACCATTGAACTTCTTTCAGTTTCTCGACGCTCTTCTCCTCTCTCGTGCTTCTAGGTCTTCATCCGTGCCGTTCCCTCTGCTTCAAGCACTCCTCCCTGCTTTTACTCTGGCTAACTCATACTCATCCTTCAAGTCTTCCCTTAGATGTCCCTTCCTCTGCGAAACCTTCCCTATTGTTGATGTCTAAGTTAAGTGTCCTTTCTTTGTACATCTGTGGCATCTGGCTTTAATTGACTTCAATGTTTACACTAGACTGTAAGTTTGGAGAAAGCAAAGACCATGTCTGTTGTATTCATTGGTGTATCCCAGTGCCTAACACAGAGCTCTTGAGTGCTGGGACTGTGTACTTAAGTGCTAAATCATGTGAAGAGAGAAACGAGGGAAGATAGACGTGATTAGTGAAGATGAGGACTCGACCTGAAAGATAAGCTCCTTTGTGGGGGGTGTTTGACACACTTTCTCCTACTTCCCTTCCTCCCTCTCTTTTGTGTTTCTCTTTTTCTTATAATAATTCCTTCATTCGTCCAGCAAATATTTTTTGGCAGCCTCTGTTTCACCATTATTCTAGGTGCTGAAAATATAACAGTGAAAAATTCCTGCCTTTGTGGAATTTACATTCTGATGGACTAACTGGATAAAAACAGGTTAAATATGAGTATAGAAAGTCGCTTAGCAGGCTGGCGGGGCAATAAGGAGGCCACCTTGATGGATAGGGCATGTTGCAAGATCAGTCTCTGAGTAGTTCCCTTAAGAACATGGTTTTACTTTGGAAAGTAGGTGGTTAATGGAGAAGTACATGGAGCTTTTGAGCAAAAGAGACTTTTAGTCTGTAATTAGTATGCAGAAACTGAAAGTAAAAAGGCCACCTTAGACAAGACTGCCAAAATTGGGGTCAGGATACCCAGCTTGGGACAGGGCAGCAGCAGAGAGGTAACGATGACTAGAAGAGACATTGCGTGTGGGAGGCGGGGGGAGGGAGGTTTGGATTTCTTTTTAATTTGACTGTATAGTTTTTAAAGAAAATTTCCTAGATGGTATACTGTCTGGATGGGGGAGATGAAGGTGAGAGAGAAATTAAGACTATAAATATAAAGCCCAGAAGAGCAGTAGAAACACTGAGAAAGATAGGGGCAGTAGTTTTGGATGAAATTAAGATATTCTGTATAAGATGAATCTGAGATTTCATCGGACTTAGGTTTATTCAGTTGATGCTTATTAAGGTCCCACTCTTTTCATGCTCTGGGGGTCGCAAAGGTACATAAGACAGATGAGGCCTCTGCCATCATAAAGTTTACATTCTAATGGACACCCAGATGAGAGGAAAGACTTGTAGGTCAGTGTTTGGAAATCTGTGACAAGTATGACTTGAAGTCATAGGATGGATGGGAGTTGGGGTCTAAGTAGTAGATAATCCTGTAGTTATTTAAATTTTTATATCTAGGGTTTGATATAATAGTGAAATGACTGTAATCAATTATATGGCAATTGATATCAAAATAAAGAGATAAGAGAAAATCAGGGATCTTTTAACCAGCCATATTCCTTTTCTGTATGTGGAAGAAAAACAACATTTCTTTGTCTTTAAATTGTAAGCTGTCATTTTATTAAAGTTCAGTAGCTTAATGTCTCTGCCTGCTTATTACTTGGCAGTATCTCACTAGCTCATCGATGTCAATTTAGGCTGGTCTCCAACAAGTGCTTGAGAGAAATAAAGCCCAGCAATTCATGTGATTTTGAAGCAGATTTAGCACATTGAGTGCCTTTCGGGGTTTAGGGAGGTGATGGACAAGTAAGGAGAGACTCACAGGCTTAGCTTCTCCTGTTGTCTGTCTTCTGTCGTTTGACAATGGCCATGAGCTGTAAGGTTAACATCGTGGCTTAGAAGGAGGGATGGTTTGGCACTGATTCTTCTGTTGCTATCTCAAGCTGTTTTTTTTGTCCGCAAGAACAGCACTCAGTGGGTGTGGAAGTGGGCGGGACGGGAAGCAGTGGTTTGCATTGCATTGCCTGGCTGCAGCTTGGCATTTCTTCCTTTTTCCTTTCTCTCTGCGTCATTGCCACCGGTGCCACTAGTTTTACTTCCCCTCTCCACCCTTGTTTCTTTGAGAGTAGCCATGTGTCTCAGTATTATATTTTCTTAGGAGTTGTGGCGGTGTTCTTAATCAATAACCTAGGAGAACGTGACCCATCCCATCTTACAGGGTTAATGCTGGAGGAATTCATAAAAGAAATAGAATGAGAGAGAGAGAGAGAAAGGCCCTCTCACTGGACCTTCTACTTTCTCTCTGGTTGTCTTTTGCTTTGGGACATATCCTGAATGAATATGCACTAGATGCTCAATTGCCAAAAGGAGGGAAAATAGGACATGAAGTAGGAGGATAGGAGAAAAGGGTGCCAACCCCGTTGCCTCGAGTGATCCCAGAAATCAAAAGCTGCCCTCCTCGAAGGAAGTATAGAGGATTTTTCCCCTTAGGACAAAGTGTGATTGAGACACCTGGTTTTCATCTTTCTTCAGGTCGCAGCCAAAAGATCTGTAGTATTACTTTCTTCCTAGCTCTGATCCTACCTCCAGCTCCCCCTTCGTTTCTTTCCCTAAGCTGTTTGTAGCCTCTCTTCTCAAAGCTGTTTTCTTAGTTTCCTAAGGAAGAGTGAGTTCTTGAGGCTTGTGTTGAGTTAGACCTGAAAAGATTGGGGTGCAGTGGGGGCTTCTTCTAGACACAGGTTACACAAGAAGTAACATAATTGGGAGCCAGTAAATAGAATGCATTTTCGACACTGAAAGCTTAATGAAAGGTTATTTGGCAGAAAAGAACTAGGAAATTAGGATTTGCTCAATGATCTCCTACGTGGGAGAATTCAGTTCACTTTCTACATTTATACTTTTTACATGTTTTCTTTTTTCCCCCTGAGCTGGTAAGTTTGCTCACTCCACATTTTCCAGGCTTCCTGTCTAGTGATCAGGATTTTCTTTATCCATTTATTCCCCTTGTATCCAGGAGCTCATACTACTCGTCATTTATCCGCTCACTCATTTTATTCATGCATTTATTTATTCCTTCCTCTATTTATTCATACATTCATTTGTTCTAAAATTATTAAGCAGTATTTACTTTTCTCAACCATTTCATGCCCACGTTAACTTTTAGACCCTCCACCCTCCTACAACCTCCCTCCCCGAAAGAATATAAAGAGGTTTCTAGCCTTAATATCACTGCTGTTTGTTTTGACTACTCAACGTGTTGTTGCCTTGTTCTCCTCCTTCTGCTGGGAAGCGTCTTTAGTAGGTCCTGACGCCATCTCACTCCACCTGCTGCCTCCACCTGTGCCTGCCTGTGTGTGACCCAAACCCAAGGCTTGTATTTTTGTCTTCTTTTTAGTATATCCATTCTTTTTATATCTGTTATCATTAACTTGCAAAAGAATACTTTTCTGTGTAACTTTCCTTATACATGTAGGTTTCCAGTCCTTTGCTTATATTAATATAGGTATGATAGCAGATCGCTGTGGCCACAGCAGGCTTCCGTAGGTATCCTGATGTGTATAGATACAGAAGTTGCCTCTCAAATTAAATTAATTTCTGCTTCAGGGAACGTGAGAGGAGATTTAAAATCAATAAGTGGTTTTTCAGTGACAGCGTGTAGGAGAATCAACTCTTCTTTAGAAATTGTCAGAAGAAAAAATATGTCCTTAAAATATATTAATTTATTTTTGTGTACTTGGCTTTCATACAATTGTTTATTTATAAAGGGCCACAGTGCTTCACTCTGTTTATACCTGCAATTTTCTTATTTCATGAAGAACACAGTGTGAGTGATGTATGCTTTGAGCTCTTACTGTATGCGCAGCACTGTGAGAAATGGTGCTGGAGATGCAGAGGGAACAAGTTTCTATTACACTCTCTGAGAACTGTGTGTGTGTGTTTAGGTGTATGTCTCTGTGCTTTTTGCATTTGAGAATTAACAAAATAGAAAGGGACCTCTGTCATATATCTTCTTGTATTTCTTTCAGAATGTTGCTTGGTACTGGGCATTTAATAGATCTTCACTAGAGAAATGCCTGTGGAACTAAGTTAGGTTACATTAAAATAGCTGGTGAAGGATCCTTTTAATGACTTGCTGTAAAATGAGAAGGTGGATGATGGAATCCAAAAGTGAAAGAAAAATTACCCATATATGCACAAAGGCTTCAAAAAATTTTGCATGACAGCTCATGCCCAAGTGTTACTTATGGCACTAAGCTTTCTCTGAAGATGAATAACAGCAACAATAATATTGATGGTTATATCTAGTCTTTCAGAGGAGCTGGAGCATTGGTGTAATTTATAGCCGTATACCTTTCACTTGTACCTGAGTTCATGCACGGCCAAAGGAAGAAGTATTTGTGGGTCACTCCTGAGATGCATGAGTTTGGCTATGCTAATTCAGTGCAGCTGGCTTTCCCCCCAAGCATTTATTTGTGCACTTGCATGCTAGTGCTATGGAAAACATTTTGAAAGTGTGAGTTCTGGCATATGCCCTTAATCTTCCATTTTGGGTGGGGAAACAAAATGGTAACGTAATGCAACAACCAGCAAAGGACACATGACCTTTTGTAATTGGTGTGAATTATGGGGTTCACATAATAGTGCTGTAGGAGTTCAGAAGATGAGAGCGTGGCGGGGATCTGGTACTCCAGGGAAGCTAGTACCGTGGGGTGCTGAAATTTGAATGGGCCTTACAGATGGATGGGATTTAGACAGATGGAAAGGGTGCCTGTGGTGAGGAGGAAAGGGCGTTCTGGGGTTCAGGAAGAGCACCATTGGGAGGGGGGAGCAGGCATAGTATTAGTGTTAGGTGGCAGTGCGGATGGCCGGCCTGAGGCAGACTGCACGGGTCTGGCGGTCACGGAGAGGACATGATGCTGGTTGGGACACTGGAGTGGTGTCCAGGACCAGGGAGGTCAGTGTGCTGTCCTTCTCCCGCCCACAACTGCTGCTGCTTCCTCCTCCTTGCCCTGAGGCTTTTGGAAATGAGATTGGTACCTGTCTCTGCTGATTGATTATGTTTAGATACATTTACTCACAGCCGTATTCCCTTGGGGTGGGAATGAAGGAGAAGGAAATGTAGAAAAAGTTTTAATATTTGTCCGTTTCTTAAAGATTAAATTTATTCTTAGTGTAGATCACTTGTTACCCAGCTGAAGGGAGACTTTTTACAAGGCCATTTACGTAGAGAAGTCTCAGATTATCAGCTCTGGTTAGCGTCCTTACTGAGCTAGGAAGAGAACATAGAAGAACATGCACATTTTTAGATTCTGGTTTAACTTTTTTATTGTATTCGTCAGCTCTATAAAGTAGACCAAGCAAGGGAAGGGTGTATGTTGCTTCTTTAAAAGAGAGAACAACCTGCTCCTTGTCAAATTAGGGAATCTCTAAGACTCTGCCACATACATTTTAGTCCCACTGACATATTACTCCCACATCCTTGTGGGTAGTAAAGTTAAAATTTTAAAAATGTTCTTTGATCTTCCACCCACTGATCTAGTAGACATTTAAGTTCAATACTGCAACTGGGAGAAAGGGGAGTTGAAATATTATTTATACTGTTAAAAAAAAGCCTCAGAAATCACAGTCTGTATGTCTGCACTAGTTTAGAAATTATAACAATAAATTGGCTTCCGTTTTAGAATGTGTTGTTAGTCATCACACTTTAAATTACGTGGCGTTACTATTTGTGACCTACTTAAAATGGTTGTCCCTGCAGTGGGAACAGTATGTGTGCAGACATTGGTTGACTTGGAGGTTTTTTTGAAAGCTATCTTTTAATTGCAGCCATATTTTGAACATCAAGAGGTTAAATAAATACTGACTGTAATTCTCTATGGGCTGGATTTTTTTTTTTCCCAAGGAAGATTAGCCCTGAGCTAACATCTGCCAATCCTCCTCTTTTTTCTGAGGAAGACTGGCCCTGAGCTAACATCCATGCCCATCTTCCTCTGCTTTATATGTGGGACGCCTACCACAGCATGGCTTGCCATGCGGTGCCATGTCCGCACCCGGGATCCAAACTGCAAACCCCGGGCCTCCAAGAAGCTGAGCATGCGCACTTAACCACTGTGCCACCAGGCTGGCCCCTATGGGCTAGATTTTATTGGGTGAAGAAGTGTGTACTAGTCTTTGTCTAGGGAACCACTTAGTAAGTACTTACTATTGCAATTAAATGGCTCCCTTCTGCTCTGGGTTAACATAGGACACATTTTCCAGAGTGATCATCTGTTTATGGGGAGTAATTCCCAGAGCAGGAGTCGAGAGACCCAGGCCCTACCCTGGCCATGCTAGTGCCCTGCTCCGTGGCCTTGGGAAAATCACACACAAGTTCACCTTCCTCATGTACAAAATGAGACCTTTGTGTTATCGTCTCACTAAGTGTCAGTCTCTTTAATTTCTGAAGTTTCCATGGTCCTAGCTATCCTACAGAACTTTGGAGAAACATAAAAGGATAAATGGTCTCAAGTGGCTCAAGTACTTGGTCCTAGTTACCTAGGGCATGGGTGATTCATCCCGATATATATTGTAGGTGTATCTCAAAATGAACCTTATGTCAAATGGTGCTCTTGCCTCTCCCAGCCTTTGGAGCCTCTATTAGAACTTTGGCAGATTTTATTCAGAAATAATTGATCCTTAAAAGGAAACGATTAAGCTTACTTGAAAGAAACTGTATCAGAAATTGCCTACACCAGCCAGAAGTGAGTGTTCTGAGGGGGTGTCCAGCTGGTCAGGTGGCAATGACACGATTCATTGGGGCCTCAGACGAGAGGGCCTTTGCTCTCAGAGGGACATAGACAGTGGCTTCTTTCCCCAAGAAAACCAGTAGAATGTTCGTGTTTTAGTCTCCTTGTTCACATTAGGTGATGAGGCTTACCCCTCAGTAAGCACATTTCTATCTTCATGCTTTCTTTTTAAATGAGAGCTCATTTTGGTCTCCCCAAATTCTGGGGAAGAGTGATACAAAGTAGGAAAAATTAAAACCTTTAAAACATCACCACTAATAATGAATTTGTGTTTGAAAATGACCTTTGGCCTTTCTTTTCTTTTCTTGAAGACTAGGGTTGTTGTACTCATGTTATTTAAAGTGCATTGCGTGCGTGCATCTGCACCCTTGCGTATGGGTATTGTCACCATCTGCAGAGCATTGTGGGGGTGGTCAGGCAGGAAGGAGGATTTTGTACTAAACACTGGATTTTTCTTTCAGTTTTTCTGGCAGATTCAACATGTGCTTCTTTAAGAATCTTTCCCTTTTCATTTCTTTTTTTGGTCAGTTTTCATATTTTATATTTCTATCCCAATCAAGAACTTCTAATTCTTGATACTTTTTGCGATTGTATACAGCTGCAAACACATATAACTCCAGGTGGTTTGAGGATGTGGGTGCAGTTTTTTGTTTTGTTTGTTTAAGTTTTGTTTCCTACTTTTCTTGTCCTCGACAAAATTGTGCTGTTTTTTCAGATCTTTTATTAAAATATGTTGTCAATTCAAAGGGTCGTCTTAAGAGGCTCATAAAATTCAATTGTGCCGCAGTGTGTAATCCAGTAAAGATCTGGTGGTTCGGGTGGGTGGGAATAATTGGAAGGTCCTGTGTGCTTTTAATGCCCGGTCCAGCAAAACACGGTTGAGTTTTTGTATCCAGAGCCAGAGCTGTGAGTTTTTGGAGTTCTCTGGTGTGCCCCTCTCCTTGCGGGGAATGTCTCTGCAGATTTTCTCTGAACATGTGAGTTCTGCCATCTTCGGTATGGCAGTAGTCGTTCATGGGGTGGATCAGAATGGCATCATCATAATTGCCTATAGATCTCTATTGTACACTTTGGGGCACTGAGGACGAGAGAACTTACATATCTTTTCTGTGTTTCAGTAAGAGAAATATAACACTTACATCGCTATGAGCAGAAGAGATATGATTTGTGTTTTTTAAACCTATGTGTTAGTATATAGTTTATGGTGTACAAACTGCTTTCTTACCTATTACCTCAAAAATCCTTGGCAAAATAAAATGTAAGAGGATGACTGGTTCCATTTTTGCCATACACATGTGTGCTGTACTCTGAAAAAGCTATTTGGTTAAAGTGGAACTACTTGACCATAAAAGAGTAGATGTAGGCAATTTTAAGAATAAAAATAAAATATCCTAGAACAAGCAAGTCAGTCTTTCTCAGAGTTGGAGGTGTCCATAGATAAAATGTGCACCTCGGTGAATAGTGGCTTTCTTGGCCTGAAGGTATTCAAGCATAGACTGGGCAGTTAGTTGGGGTATTGAACAAGAGGTTCAGCTAAAAGAATATTTGGATAAGTGACTTTTAAAGTCTTGCTGAGGGTCCAGGCCAGTGGCACAGCCGTTAAGTTTGCACATTCCACTTCGGCGACCCGGGGTTCGCTGGTTCGGATCTTGGGTCCGCACCCAAGCATGGCACTGCTTGGCAAGCCATGCTGTGGTAGGTGTCCCACTTATAAAGTAGAGGAAGATGGGCATGGATGTTAGCTCAGGGCCAGTCTTCCTCAGCAAAAAGAGGAAGATTGGCAGCAGATGTTAGCTCAGGGCTAATCTTCCTCAAAAAAAAAAGGGAAAGTCTTTATCGAATGAGATTCTGTGGTATGTATTTTGTTCTAGTTTAATACAGATTGAATGTTGTTTTAAAGTAAGATGACTAGTAGCACCTAATAAAGAAGGTGCCTTTGAAGATGTCTTCTGCTTCCTCCAGTGTCGCTTATGTGGCTTGAGAAAGTTCTTCTACTTTGGAATTCTCTAAAACATGGAATAAGGCAAAAGCCTGGATTTGGTAACTTCCTCAGGCCAGGCTCTCAATTTCACATTTTTGAAATTTTCCTGAGGACTTTGTCTTTTGACAGATACCCCAGTAAGTCTGGTGAGGAGGAACTTTACATATGCTACCTGTGGAAATTGTTACTTTGACAGTCTCAATGGCGTCCACTCATCTCCCTCTTCCAAGGTGCCTTCTGGACACTTGCTTATCAGCCACAACAGGGCAGTGCTCTGAAGCAGGCTGCTTGAGCGTCAGAAGTCACAGCCACCTAATTTTCAATCTGGTTCATTCTTTCCTTTTAGCCTCCTCTTGATCTAGGATAACTGTGTTGTCACCTCAATTCCATAGTCCTTTATTCTCACAAGATCTCTCCATCAGCTGCCTGACAGTTTACAGATGTCTCTGGCAGTCAGCTGGAGTCTGAAGTTCCATGATGTCTGTTTTTGCATATTGTCTAGGCATTTGTGCTAAACTCTGCTCCCCTCACTTGGTTCCTTTTTTTTTTTTTTTGACCTGTTTTTCCCATTTTAGTTTAGTTTTTTTGCACCAAACTCCTCTACTTTCAAACTCATCTCTCTAAATTAGAAAATCTCCCTGACTTCCTACTTTCGTCTACCAGTGTTTCCCGTTCCTCTCACCACCACGTTTCACCCCCTGAGGGCTTTGAGGGCTTTTGCTTGAGACAGTATGACGTTCTTGGTCTTGGAAGAGCTCATGCTCGAGAACACAGCTCGGATGTGAATACATACAGTAGTCATGTTTTCTTTCTGTAAATATTTTTCCTGATTATAAAATTTATTAAACACTTGTTATAGAAAGTCTTTAAAGTATTACAAGTGCGTTCAGTATTCCTACAGCCCAGTGATAATGTTTTGAATATTTCCTTCTAGTCCTTTTTGTCTGCCCATGAAGCTCAGTGATCTTCCTCTGTCATCCTGCCTCTGCTTCCTCTCAAAACAAAACCAAATACAACAGTCCGCTAAAGCCAGAGCTCTGCTTCTGTAATTCCTTGTGGCGGCCAGGGGAGGTCATTTGAGCATTGAATGGATAAGATGAGACTACAGGGACACATTGCTCTGTGATTCTAGAGAAACGAACATGAATGAATGGAGGAATGAATGAAATAAGGAATGTGAGGGTAAAAGACTGCTGCATCTGCTATAACCTTGGGAGGGAAGTGGAGGTGGTGTGTGTACATGGGAGCAATAGGAGGCAAGAGGCAGTCGGAGCCATGGAACAAATCCCATTTCTACCAACCATCCTTGAAGAAAGTATATTAAAACCGGGCACAAGGGCGGGAGGGGACGCCCCAGAGCCAGAGTCCCAGAGACAGGGCTCACTGGGTGCCTTCTTGGAAGCTGCTGCCATGGACCCTTCTGAGCCGTCTTTGACATTTAGTCTAACCCCATGGAACATCTTTTGTGTTCTCTGTTTACCAGGTCTCACCTCAGCTAGTGGGGTGCTCATAGGGGAGCTGGGGAAGGCGAAGGTTTGTGTGAAATGGAAAGAGGATGATTAGTTCAGATTTAATTTACGAATGAAAAAAATCATCAAGGCAGGCTGTATGGAAAGAAAGCAAAGGAAGTAATGCTTTTTTATCTTTCTGACTTGGTCAAAATGGCAGGAATTCATCAAAGCCAGTATTGTGGCTCCTTTGGAGAAAAGGTAAAGAAATATATATAATAACTAATATACAAGTATATATAATAGATAATATATCAAATATATTTAACACCAACTCCCTTTCTGCAATTCTACTTCATTTTCTTTTTAATTGGAACAAAATATGTTTAGGCTCAAAAGCTTAAAACATTATTGTAAAAAGAAAAGCAAATTAAGGTAGAACATCGAGATCACAGTTATGATGCATAGGTTCAAACCAGTCAGAGGTGCTCCTGGCAGAAGCATGACAATGCTAAACTGGGTGTATGCTTACTGCAGGTCCCCTCACTCCTATTCTGGACATTTTAAAATTATAATTTTCTTCCAAGTGGCTCCACTCCTTACAAAATGTAGGTCTGTTGTAAGTGAAATGTCAGAGCGAAATGTTTACTATCTAAAAAATAATTAAGGAGAAACATGATTCACTTTGGTGATTTGTTTATTTTGATTTCATCCTATTGTTTTGTTTTTCAATTGTGTGTTGGAGATGGAAACAAAAAACCTCTCTTGATACTGGGACTCCTTTAAAAAAGACTGATTTCAGTGCTGCTGGCAAATTTTCGTTTTCTTTTCTGACCAGCAATATCTTTTCACATTTGAAGAATCTCAGGTTTTCTTGGTCCAAAGGTGTGAATTTTCTTTAGAAAAAGGCACTTCCTTGATGAGCCGCATCTCTTTGGAGTGGCAGGAGACATCTGTGGGGCCGGGCCAGCCCTCCGGGTCCTGGGGAAGGCAGAGAGGACCGTGTTCATACACACTCTGTCTCTGTAACAGACAGGGGTATACATTGAGAGACATTACCTTGTAGGCCTTTCCTTTGGTTTATGAAATTCTCATTCTATGCAAGATCCAATTAGGCATTTTTAAACTGTGTGTATGTGTTTAAGCCATTAACTTCATTCAGACATGGAGGATAGTTTGTACAACTAGGATGGTCTATTATAAAGGTTAATCAGACCATGTTACTCCTCTGCTTAAAACTCTTGATCCTATAACTTCCCTCCACACTTAGAAAAATAAATTTATACTCCTTACTAAGGTCTCCAGGGCTCCTGTGATCTGGCCCCTCACACCCCCACCCACCTCCACCCACCTCCACCTCATCTCTTGCCAGACTCTCTCACTGCCGCAGCTTCAGCCACCCTGGCCTTCTTGCTGCGGTGTGAATACGCGAAGCACGTTCCAGCTCTCGGCCCTTTGATTGTTCCACACTCGACCCTTCTTCCTTCTGTTGGCTCCTCCTCCTTAATCAGAGGCCTGCTCCAATGTTACATTCTCTTAGAGGCGTCTGTCCCACTGCAGTGCCTGGGGAGGTGAAAGCCATATCTCCCTTCTCCCTTGCTGCCTGGGTTCCAGTGTGTGGTTTAGGTTCCCCATGTGGCATGTATGAGGTGAGCGTGGGCCAGCAGGAGGGCTGTCTTGCCTTGTGGTAACGCTGCTGTTTGGCTGGGGTTTCAGTTTTCTGTGGCTTCTGTGACAGACGTGCAAATGTCTGTAGCTTGTCCGCCTATCCAGAGGCAGGATGTGGGGTGCCGATTACATTAGAGGCCAGGCAGTTCTGGAGGTGGCGCCGTCCTGATTGTGGCCAGGCTGTGGATCCTGCAGCAGTGCAGTTCTCCGGGACGGCTTATTTCCTGGATTCTCAGCCTGGACTTTCTCTTCAGCCTTTCCAGCAATCTGTAAATTGTTTGGTATCTGGTAAATCACAATGTTAACTTAGCTGAGTGGATTCTGTTCCCGCTGCTTGCACCTTGACCAGTATTCCTGCCGTGCCTCCCTCTCCAGCCACACTTACCCGCTACTCCGTTCTGTTACCTGCTGTATGTTCTTCAGAGCGCGTGAGCACCCCAGCCGGACTTCCATGCCTCCCTCATGACAGTCTGTGTTCCGTGAGGGTGGAGGCTGTGTTTTTACCGCTGTGCCCATCCATACCCAGAGCAGTGCTGGGCACCTGGTAGGGTCTCAGTAAATCCGTGTTGAATGGACTTACATGGCAACTCCATTTTGGGGTAGCTGCCTAGAGAACTGAGACAGAAACTGGACACTGCAGTGGGGTTCAGGAAGGACCAGTGTTGTTAGTGGGGGTGTTTGTCCTGCCCTGTATTCACTTGCTGCCATAGACTGATTGTAAGACCAAGGCAGAGAACTGATACTTAGGTTCCAGAAACACTTTCAAGAGATTTCCTTTAAAAGAATTCTGTTACATTTAGCATATGAAATTAAGTCTAAAGGCTTCTAGTCTCTAGAAATAAATTGCATTAAAATTACTGTCAGTTTACAAACTACTTATGTAATTATGTTACTTATGTAACTTATGTGCATACATTAATAAAATAGATGTCCTAAAATAGGGTTTTTTTAGATTGCTTAATCTAGACCAGTACTTTTCAAATTACAGGTTAGTGGATCATTAAATTAATTCAGTGTTTTGTGGCTAGCATTTATTTTATTAAAATGGAATAGAAAAGAATGTCGTACACATGGGGAGGGAAGGATTGCTTTCTGAAACTTCTGCTTCACATAAATACGTATGTCTTACATGTGCTAGATCCTGATGTAAACGTTACTTCTGACTGAAGATTGGAGCAAAAGCTTCGTGAACCACACAGAGAGATATCATGTGCCCTGCAGGTCATCAGTGACAGCTCCCCCAGAGGTGCTGCTAAGACTGGGCGTTAGAAATTGGTCTGTGGGGAGACTGACTTATGACTTTTAAAACACTAGGCCCAGAGCTGGCCTCTGAAGCTGTGTCTGTTTTCGCACAGCTGGGACGTGAGGAGGCGCAGTGTAGGCCTCGGGTGAGCTGGCCAAATGCCTTTCCCCAGGCTCTTACGTAGCCTGTTGGGGCAGCTCTGAGCATCGCTTATCATCATCCCTGGCTCACCAGAAGAGGAGAGGAGCTTTACTGCGATTTTTCTAAGTCTTTTCTCACTGTCATATGTGTAAAAGAGGAAGAAAGAGTAAGTCTGAGGATGGAAGCGGGCCTTGTTAAACTGTCAGTCCGACATGATTCTTCCATCTCTCTCCCACTTTCCCTGCCTCTGGAGGGAGGCTGGGCACCCTTGCCAGCATTGTCAGTGAGTATGCTTTACCTGATTGTCATGACGGTGGCAAGGTTGGTTGTTGCTTGGGCCAAGAGCGGAGAAGGAGAATGTCGGTGGCAAAGACCCTTGTGTCCTCTGTTGTCCTTAGAAATTCAGCTCTTGCCCAGAACTCTAACATCCTGCTCCACTAACACAACCGCAGGTCCTGCCCTCTGCGGAGGACAGCTGGCGTCTGTTTTTACTCAGCGTGCCTCTCTGGGGCTCTTCCCATCCCAAAAGTTCCAGTCCCACACTGTACTCTTCTGAGTTGGAGCATGGTAGTTTCTCTCTCCCGTTACATTTCCATTGGGCCTCACATTATAATGACTAAATTAGCAAGAGGCAGCGCACACGAGGCTGCCTTGTGGGCTCTGCATCCCAGCTGTGCAGCTCTGACCCTGGGCATGTTATTAATCGTCTGAGCCTTGTGTCTCATCTGGAACATGTGTGTGATGATGGTCTTTATCCCATAGTCTTGTACTTTTTGTTTTTATGAGGTAATTTATAAAAAACTGCTCATGGCTGGCTCATTGTGTAGTGGTTGAGTTGGGTGCTCCGCTTCTGCAGCCTGGCTTCACGAGTTTGGATCCCTGGCGCAGACCTACTCTACTCAAGAGCCATGCTGTGGAGGCATCCCACAAACAAAGTGGAGGAAGATTGGCACAGATGTTAGTTAGCTCAGGGCTAATCTTCCTCAGAGGAAAAAAAAAAAAGAAAAGAAAAAGAAAAAGTGCTCAGGACTCTGGCAACAGTAGTAAATGTGTTTGCTGTGGGGCTACTACCCATAAACCCTAAAGCTCCCTGCCTGAAACTGCCAAATTAATGTGGTTAGGAATCAATTCCACAAATATTTTTTGAGGATCTGCTACTCACCTGCTGCTGCTCACCAGGGGAATATAGGAGGTTTCAAGGAGCTTGTAGTCCTCTACAGGGGAAAAGTCTCGTACGCCTGGCATAGAGCAGGGCAGGGCACGTAGGGGCACTGCTGTGGGTTAGAGAGGAAGAGTAGGTCTCCTGGAGAGGGGGCAGGTGAGCTCTGAGGTGTCTTTTGAATGATTCTTTGGGTGCTTTCTTTCCTAAAAGTGCTTATCTAAATGCCAATTTATTAACTTAAATATATTTTATCTGAGCCCGTTTTATCAGGAATTTCTTTCCCAATAGGTAAAACTACCAAGAAACCATATAATACTCAGGGGATTGTGTAGCTGGTGTGGCATCAGGACAAAGGGAGTCAGATGAATTGAACGGTTCGTATCGTTGAGCTGAGGCAGCTCAATAGAGCCATTTCCAATGTCAGGTTTCACGGTGGACCACTAACCTTGGAGTTCCTTAGCTGCAGCTTCTGTATCCATCTCTATCGTAGGAGATTGCAAACTGGCCCAAAAATATACCAAACCCATTAGCTAAGGCTGCTTCTCCCCTGGACTGTGCACAGATGGGCACTGCAGTGCTCTTGTGTGTGGTTCTTTTGCTTTTCTAACTTGGCTGACAAATAGCTGACAATGAGTATTCCTTTTGATATTGTAATACTTTCAGTCAAGTTAAAGTGAATCCTTCCAGCTTGTTATCTTGTTTCTTTTTTAAACTACTGTGTGGTTATGTAATACATAGTTACAGTAGAAAAATTAGGAAATACGGATAAGCAAAACAACAGAAAAAATTCTCCCATAATGACATTTTGCAGAATAGTGTTGCATTGTGTATTTATTAAATAGCTTTGCTATGTAGCAAACAACCCCCAAATCTAATGACTTAAATCAAGTAGATATTTATTTCCCTCTCCCATTACATGTTGGTGACTGTGGGAAGGCTATGGCTGAGCTCTGCTGTGCTCCAAGTGTTTTCTCATTTGGAGATCCATCCTGAAGGAGTGGTCCCTCTGTGAACAAGCCCATTCTTGTGGTAGAAGGAGCACAGGAGAGGCTGAGCCCAACCTCACGATGCATAGAAAGGTTCCACTGGAATGTGCCACCGATCGTATTTGCTCATATTCTCTTGGCCACAGCAGGTTACGTGGCTGTGGCCGACATCAATGGAGTGGGAGGGCTTCCTTGGGAAGCCTTGGGAGTAGGGTGTATGGTAGGTGTTTGTGAAAAGTAATACAAGTTATGATAGTTCTGGTCACAAATAATCCCTTTCTCTACACATAAAATACACTTGTGACAATAACACAGCCACCGCATTCGAGTTTCTTTTTGTGAACACACACTTTTTTCCAGAGGCAAAATAAACTCACCCCCTCCCCAAACGAGAGTCATCCAACCACAGCCTACGCTACTGTCTTTAGAACTTTTACAGTACAGCTGTAAATGGACACGAGGTTAAGTGGTTGTGATCTCTCTTTTCCAATTCATATATTTAAAAAATTTTTCACGTCAGTATATTTCAGTAGAATGTTGGCGCTTGCACTGTGCACCATTATATATACCATAAGTTATTTAACCAGTCCTCTCTTAGTAGGCATTTTGATTGTTTGCAGTTTTTGCTACTTTAAACAACTGTTTAAACTAAAAGTTTTTCATTTCTTCAATTATTTCCTTAGGAATTACTGAGTCAAATATAAATGCATATTTTTAGTTCTTTTTATTTGTTTTATAAAATTGTCCTCCAGAGAGGCTATTCTGTACTATTTCTGGACCAGTTTGATAGGTGAAAATATTATTTTTGAACATTATGTTTGTTGAACATTAGTATTTCTTCATTTTTGAATTGCCTGTGTATTCTTTTTTTCCAGTTTTTTAAAATGGAATTTTCATGTTTTTTCTAATTGAGCCCTAAAATTTGTAATTTTAAGAACTTTTTTACCCATGTCTGTCATATATGCTGCTTATATTTTTTCTAGCTTGCTTTTATGTATGTTGTTTTTTAAACTTTCAGTTTTTAAATCTTAAACAGGGCAAAGACATTATGCATAGTATGTTCTGCAAAGGTAGAATGGGGTAGAGTGAAGAAAGAAAATGGAAGCAATAGGACTAGGTAGACAGTCTCTCTGTAACTGCACGGGACCAAGAGGGAAACTCACAGAAAGAGCAGCGAGCATTGAGATGCACTTATTTTCCTTTGCACTCAGTGTCTGTTTCTCAGAATTTCATCTTCCCAGAACTGGTCCTTTCATAAAGGAGAATTTTCCATTTATAGTCTACTAAGAGAGAAAAATGTTCAGAATAAAGCAAATGATCTTTATTTCAGGGGCAGTGAAGTTAGTGTTTGAAGAAAAGACAAATGTATCTGTTTTCAGTTGGGAAGCAACATTTTGGTACCTTATGCTTTACTTTGATTTTTGCTTTTTCATCTTTTTGGCATCTTTGTTTTAGATCTTATCTTCCAGGAAGTTCCTTTTTGATGAATCAGCTGCTTTTTGAAACCAGTGCCACAATTTTAGGAACCAGTGATGGTGCAGTATTTTCAGGGTTAAAAGACCTTTGATTAACGTGAAATTTATTGTCAATATACTTTATGTCAAATTCGGAAAATGATTGCTTTGAGACTCAACTGCGTGTATTTCTATTCATGTAGTCTTCAAATGCAAGATTCGCTTACTGATTTTCAGGCTTAGTAGATATTCTCATTAGAAATACACTCATGTTATTTTACTTTTTATAAAAAAACTAAAGTTGCTAATCCTGCTAAAGTTGCAACTGGCCTTTTAGAAATAGCATCCATTGTACTATTGCCGCCTAGTCTTCTGTGGACATCATTTGCATGTATTTAACAATTCCACTTCCGGGGGAATTCCCCCATGTGGTGGTCTCTTTTCTGTGGGTGATTATTTACACCAACAAAAATGGCACATTGTTAGTTATTTGTATTCTTGAAGTTTGTTTTAAACTTTTCCTTGAAAAGTGAATGCCTGATCCCCTCAGAGTTCAAATAATCTCATGATAATGAAGAATTGACAGGAAGCACTTTTGATTTCAACCTCCTGAAAGTCTGACTAAGCACCTTTAGGCACCTTGGAGTGGACAGTTACTCAGCATAGCTCTGGGCAAGCTCTCCCCAAGCTGGTGGGTTCTGAGCAGCTTCGGGTTTCATCTGCTTATTGGTCAGTGAGCTTCACTCTCTTTCACGGCCACAGAATGCATGGGAGAAAATCTCTGCCGTGGTTCCTAGACTGTGAATTCCTCAAGGAGAAAAGACCCCTGTCACCAAGAGAATTGTGAGAAAGTTCAGGCACTGCTGGTGTTGTTACCTTCTTTTTAGTGCATCCTAGCAGCAAAGAATTAAAGCGCACTTCATCCAGCTCTTGACCCTGGCGAAGAGGATGAGTTTCTCCTGCTAGGATTTCTTGTCCTCACAAAAACACAGCGATCAGGAAAGCATCAGAAAAGAGATAGAAAGACATTTTAGAAGAACATGAAAATGGCCCTGGCAGGCAGTGCACTAAACAATAAAGTGCTTTTTGTAGAGAGTACCACTTAAGATATAGATGTTTTACAAATAAGCTAACATTTTTTTTCTGAGGTAACATTGGTTTATAACATTGCATAAGTTTCAGGTGTACAACATCGTAATTCAATCTCTGTATACACTACAGCGTGCTCACCACCGAAAGTCTAGTTTCCATCTGTCACCGTGCAGTTGACCCCTTTTACCCATTTTGCCAGCCCTCAATCCCCTTCTTCTCTGGTAACCACCAGTCTTTTGTCTGTATCTATGAATTTGTTTTTGTTTTGTTTGGGGTTTTTTTGTTTATCTTCCACATATGAGTGAAATCACACAGTATTTGTCTTTTTCCATCTGACGTATGTCGCTTAGCATAATACCTTCAAGGTCTGTCCAGATTTCATCTTTTTTATGGCTGAGTAGTATTCTATTGTGTATATATACCACATCTCCTTTATCCATCTCAAATGTCAGTGGACACTTAGGTTGTTTCCATATCTTGGCTATTGTAAATAATGCTGCAGTGAACATGGGGGGTGCATATGTCTTTCAAATTAGTGTTTTCATGTTCTTTGTATAAATTCCTGGAAGTGGAATAGCTGGGTCGTAAGGTAGTTCTGTTCTTAATTTTCTGAGGAACTTCCATACTGTTCTCCATAGGGGCTGCACCAGTTTACATTCCCGCTAGTGGTGTATGATGGTTCCCTTTTCTCCACATCTTTTCCAGCACTTGTATTTCTTGTCTTTTTGATACTAGCCACTCCAACAGTTGTGAGGTGATATCTCATTGTGGTTTTGATTTGAGTTTCCCTGATTATTAGTGATGTTGAACATATTTTCTTGTGCCTTTTGGTCATCTGTATGTCTTCTATGGAAAAATGTCTTTTCAGATTCTCTGCCCATTTTTTTGTTGTTGAGTTGTATGAGTTCTTTATATATTTTGGAGATTACCCCTTTATCAGATATATGATTTGCAAATATCTTCTCCCGTTCAGCAGGTTGCCTTTTCGTTTTGTTGATGGTTTCCTTTGCTGTGCAGAAGTTTTTTAGTTTGATATAGTCCCATTTGTTTTGTTTTGCTTTTGTTTCCTTTGCCGTTGGAGTCAAATCCGCTAAGACTGATGTCAAGGAGCTTGTCAGTAAGCCTGCGTTTTCTTCTAGGAGTTTTATGGTTTCAGGTCTTACAGTCAAGTCTTTAATTCACTTTGAGTTGATTTTTGTGCATGGTGTGAGATGGTGGTCTAGTTTCATTCTTTTGCATGTGGCTGTCCAGTTTTCCCAATGCCATATATTGAAGACACTTTCCTTTCTCCATTTTATATTCTTGGCTCCTTTGTCATAAATTAATTATCCATATATGCAAGGGTTTAATTCTGGGCTCTCAATTCTGTTCCATTGATCTTTGTGTCTGTTTTTCTGCCAATACCACACTGTTGATGATTATAGCAAATAAGCTAATATTTTTAGTGATTTCTATCTGGAAACTCTGGGACTCAGAGTAACTCTGGGAACAACACACAAGTAGATTACATACATATACATGCACATAAAGTTTTCCTATTTGATAGAATTGAAATCTGAAATATGTAGTAGTGCATAAGTAGCCCAAGATTCCCCAAGTAGTAAATGACACATTCCCACCTCCTCATCTTTCTTTACCCCTGTACTATATTGCCTCAGTATAATTTATTTAACTAATCAGGTCATGTTTTGTCGTTACTGGAGAGAATGTGGATCTGAGAGATAGAGTTACAAACAGTTCCATTTATTACAAGATGATCTTAAACATTTAGGAAGAACTGTTGGTTACAAATGGCTCATTTCAACCTTCCTCTACAAAGGGTTGAGTTATCAGTGTGATACCTGGCAGGAGTAAGTGTCACTCACTATCTGAAGTGAACCCCACAATTCCTGGGAAACAGTCTGCCTTGAGAAGTAAAATGTTAAAACTAATAGGATCTTAAAGAGTCTTTTGTTTCTCCTTTTATTTTTAGTTCTTTCACATAATTTTCATATAATTTGTAGGCAAAAAGTCCCAACAGCCATAAATGGTCCTGTGAACATGATATTTTACACCAAACACATTTTTGTGATTAGTTTTTGTCAGATTGAAAAAGTTTGAGATGAAATATTGTCTAAGTTTCCATTTTGTAAGTAGCTTTTTACACCCTTGGCAACGCTGATGGCTATACTATTGTAAATCTCTTGCAGTTGGTGAATAATTCAATTTTAAAAGTAAATATCCACTTAAAAGACAAACATTAAACATTACCAAATAAACTCAGTGCATTTGGAGAAAATTCAACTTGACAGATCCATGTGTATATCCTTTTAAACATCTTGGAATTTATTTTTTGTACACTGTTAGGAAGCCACTTTTTTGTTTCTTTCTACAGTGAAGCACTTAACTCATATGATGACGTTAGCACACGTACGTTTGGTTTAACTGGACTGTAATATAAATGATCAGTTATACTCTGTTGATAATCGATATAAGGGTTTTGCCCTGTATAAAAGATTCCTTACTATATGCTAGGTTTTAAGTTGTGCAGTCTTCACATAAGGACTTGTTAAAACAGATTACTATATGAGTTTAAAATTCCTTACAAGCTGAGTAGAACTTGCTTTGTCATTGAAATTTTTCATACCAACTCAAAATACTTATCATTTCCTGTGACCAAAAAATATTTTTAGTTACAGTATTTAAGCTAAAATGTTATTTTATGAAATTGTGGAACTTTAATTCTGTAAGGACCTTGAAGATCATACCTTCTGAACAGATGAGTAAACTGAGGCCTGGAGATGTGAACGCGTTCTTCCAAGGCCGTGTAGCAGGACAATGGCATTGCTTCAACTTCACTCAGGTGTTTTGAATCTCAGTCCAGCACACTTTCTGTGCTACTGTTTCCTTAGACCTACGCAGACGGAAAGAAAGAAAAGATGAAAAGAAGACAGGAGGAAGGGAGGGTGCAGTATTCCATGGGTGGGACTCCATTGGTCTTGGAGTCTAGAGGTCTAGAGGCTTGGCTTCTGTTCCCATTTCTGCCCTTGTTTTGGTGTCTTGGGAAAATTCTGTAGTAACTTTTTGGCCTTGTTATCCTCTTGAATAAAAGTTGTCTTTTCTGCATTGTTTTATATATCTGGCCTGTTTTTGGTTTTGGGGTATTTTTTGCTGAGGAAGATTCGCCCTGAGCTAACATCTGTTGCCAGTCTTCCTCTCTTTCGTGCGTGAGCTGCCGTCACTGCATGGCTGCTGATAGATGAGTGGTATAGGTCTGTGCCCAGAAACCAAACCCAGAGCATGCCGAACTTAACCACTTGGCCACCGGGCTGGCCCTGTTTGTTTGTTTTTTGATGGGGAAATGAGCCTTTAAATGTTCTTGTTTTATAAAGTGAAGTTTCCTTAAATCCTTATTCTCCAGAGTTCATAAATTTACAAATAGGTAACTATGTATAATGATAAAGTTATAGACCCCTGAACAGCTGCCTAGAAGCTCTTATTCCATCCTGCAGGCCTGCAGGAGGCCTGCTGAATGACCATGTTGTGCTTCTGCTTGGTCTTAGCTCCCACAGCAAATTGCTGATTTTTCTCAAACATAGTTTTCCAGTTATTAGAAGTGTGGCAAAAGCTGTAAGCTGACAGACGTGGGGTGTGGCCTCTCAGCAGCGCTCACGCTGTTTAAGTGGTGCTCTATGTCTTAAGAACACGATCCAAAAGAAAACTGCCATGCTCGAGAAAGGACATTTCATATTATTAATGTAAATATGTACCCTTTTGATGACTCAGTCATGAGGTTCTATAAAAATTCATACTTCTAACAGCCTATTTAATAAATTCTCGTACTTCATGTACCTTTTAAATTATATCTGAGTGATTAAATTAAGGAATCTGTTTTCAAAGGGAAACAGGGAGAGTTGCTGTATTATTATCTGGTTTTTGTTTTTAAAAGATATGTTAAGTTTAATGATAATATGAGAGCCCCAGAAGATGGGTGTTAAATTCAGATCCCATTTCTCCAACTCTCGGCCTAGGAAGATGATACAGGTTTGACTGAAGTAAGAGTCCATCAAATGCCCTTGCAACTGAGGAAGCCTGACATGAAAATTTTCCAGGAATTTTGCTGATTAACTGTTTGTGGGGAAAATTTTATACTTAGGAACAAATTTTAAAAGTGTACCATTTGCTGGCAGGCTTAGTAAAGAAAGGAAGAAGTAAGAGCAGAATCCATAGCTTGATTTTGTTTTTTAAGGCCTCGTTACAGTTTGTGTAATGTGTAATACTTGGAAGAACACTAATGAACTTTAAATAATAGAAGTAATTGAAATGCTTCACATGTTGCTTTTCAGCCCCTTACACATACCCATTCTCTATCTCAATAAGCTTATCCAAAATTTTCTTACGATTAATTTATCTTTTTTACCATTTGAGTTCCTTTTATTTTTCTCTTATCATCATGCATTGCCCAGGAGTTCTTACATTACCTGAAATCGTCACCAGGAATTATAAACACCTCAGCAAACATTTTCTGAGGAAACTCTCCTTCATGTAGAGTAACTGACCAAGTGAGTAGATTAGTCAACTCACTAAATATGAAGCCACAGTTTTTGCCACGTACCATGAATTGTTGTCACCATGGAAGTAAACTCAAGAGCCAGACGTTGGGTCTTCTTTCTTAACTGTGGCGAGATGTATCAGTCTGGGTAAGCTAACTTGCTGTATAGCAAATGATCTCAAATTGTGTAATGGCTCCGACACAGCAGAGGTTTGTTTCTTGCTTATCCGGTTGTCCACTCTAGATATTCCTGGTCACTAGGTTGCTTTCTTCTGTGCAGAAACATAGCCGCCTCTTTCCATTTGCGGCTTCATCATCCGCAGGAACACCCTAACTTCTCTGTGTCTGGCGTGTGAAAGGGAAGGGAGCGTGGAGTAGAGGACAATGGCTCTTAAAAAGCTTGTCCTGGAAGTGGCACGTGTTCCTTCCACTCACACTCCGTTGACAAACATCTAGCTGCAACCAGAGCTGAGAAACTGCCTCTGAATATTCCCAGCAGCAACTCCATACGATGGAGAGGAAGAGGGATTCTGATTGACAAGCAGCGAGGGATGTCTCTGCTACACCAGATCATCTTTTCATCCATTTCCTGTTGAGCCTGTTTGAAGGAGGTTTCTTTTTTGGGTCTTCAGATGCTCTCAGATACATTGGTTTTAATATAAACTTGCTATCTTCTTTAATGGTAATTTTAAATGTCAATATTCCTGCATATTTTCTAGGAAAAGCTTTGTTGTTAGTGCCATCAAGTCAATTCTGACTCCCAGCGCCCTTTTGTACAGCAGAATGGAGCACTGCCCCAGTCTTTTGCACCATCCTCTCACCTTCCAGTGCTATATCAGACAATGCTTTGCTGCTATTTGTAGGATTTTCATGGCCACTCTTGTCAGAAGTGGATGTCCAGGTCCTTCTTCCTAGTCTGTCTTAGTCTGGAAGCCCTGCTGAAACCTGCCCACCATGGGTGACCCTGCTGGTATTTGAAATATTGGTGGCAAAACTTCAGCATCACAGCAACACTCAGCTGCCACAGTGTGACAGCCAACAGATGGGTGGTGTGGTTCCCTGACCGGGAAAGGGACCCGGGCCTTGGCAGTAAGGATATTAGATCGTAACTGTTAGACCACCAGGGCTGGCTAGAGAGAACTAGTGCTATTTTTTATTGATACTTATCTCAGATGTTATTGTTGTTCTCTTCTGTAAGAACCAAAATAAAACCTATCAATCCTAATGAAATAGAAGGATTCGTTAGAAATCAGTACACCTATTTCTGATAAAGAAGCCGCAGAGACATACATCTAGGGTGATGCTTGTATGATATATAGGTGTGTTAGTTTCCTATTGCTGCTGTAACAAATTACCATAAGCTAAATGTCTTCAGACATCAAAGATGTAGTAAGCCCTGCTTCTGTTGTTGTATTTCCTCTGACTCTCCTATTTCTCTCTCATAAAAATCCTTAGGATTCCATTGTGCCCACTGAGATAACCTAGGATAATCTTCCCACCTCGGAACCCGTAACTTAATCACATCTTCAAAGTCCTTTTTCCCGTATAAAGTAACATATTCACAGAGCAACATAAAAATCTTCTAATCCGGGGATTACAATGCAGGCATTTTTGGGGGACAACATTTAGTTTACCTCAATAGGTAAATAATGTACAACTTTTTCTCAGGAAAAAGCAGTACAACAATAAGATTAATTTTTGGTTACTTTTCAGAAGATGGTTTGCTCATTAGACTCTACCACTTAGTTTACAAAATGCTGATTCTGGAAGGAACTATAGAGATTGTCTTATCCACCACTTAGACTTCACAGATGAAGAATGCAGGGCCCCTAAAAAATGGAGAGACTTTTGCTGAAGGTCGTTCAGGTCATCAGAGGCAGAGCTTTGGGACCTTCTGCCCATTATTTTATTTAAAAAAATAATAAGACTAATACTCTAAGAAGATAAAATGATCCCAAGTCTACTTCTGCTAGCAAAGAAATTATATTTTAGTCTATCATGGACCTCAGACCTCAATAACTATAAATGAAAGAACTATTTCTCTAGACTGTTCTGTAAGTTGCTCTTTTTTAAATAGATCATCAAGGAGACAGGCCTCATATTTGAGAGAAAATATTTTATGATGAACTTTATCAATTGTCATGTAGATTTATTGTTGACTAGAAAGGGAGCGGATAGTAGAAACACTGCAAATTCTCAGATCTCCTAATGAGCCCTTTGTGTTCTGCTCTGCCCCCTTCACCTGCTCTCTCCAGTACTGTGGCCATGGGCCCCATGTGGCAACTGGGCACCTGATACATGGCTAGTCCAAACTGAGATGCTCTGTGGGTATGAAATGTACACCAGTTGAAGCAGAAAAAAAAAAGTAAAATAGCTCACTAATTTTTTGTATTGGTTGCATGTTGAAATGATAATGTTTTGGATATATCAGGCTAAATAAAATGTATTATTAAAGTTAATTTCACCTGTTTGCTTTTTACTCACTTTAATGAAGTTACTAGAAAATTTTAAGTTATGCGTGTGATTTTCATTGTATTTCTACTGGACAGATCTGCCCTAAACTTTTCCTCAGAACTAATGATGTTATGATTTGAGGCTGAATACCTCTCCCTTATCCTAGTCAAAATGAATAAAAGTGGTGGAGCCAGATTTCTTAGAACTGGCTCAATAAAAAGTACATAGTTTTAATTTAAACTTATTTTCACAAACTAGTAAACTCATCATGACTTGATGAGTGATTGTGATACCATATTACTGTAATATAGTAAAACCTTGATAATTCTGGTGGAAAATTACAATTAGTACCTGAATTAAAGAATATTTTAAAAGAAATGCAGTTTTGTTTGCTTCTAGGAATGTGTACTAACACAAGCTAAGCAAAATGCTTAGTGAAATAAGCCACACAGAGTCATAGAAAGAGCACAGCTTTCAGGATCTTAGTAGCTTCAACACTGAATTCAAGTCCCTATTGTAGCTGAATGACTTTAGGCAATTCAGCTAACTTCTCTGAAACCTATGTCTAAAATGAGATTAGTAGTATCTACCTAGTAGGGTTTGTCATAAGGATCAAATGAAATAATGTTAGTGAAGTTTCTGGTATCTATGGAGTTCCCTGGGAAGCACACTGTGAGTCAAAGATGAACTTGTAGGGAGTTCATTGGGGAGTGGTCTCCAGATCACCCCAGGGAGGCTGGGGCTGAGGGGGTGCTGTGGAGGAGAGAGGAGAAGGAGTCGGCCTGTGATGCAGTCTCACCTGAGGCCTCAGCGGAGCCTTGTGGAGCTCTGAAACCAAGAGGTGGTCCTTCAGAGCTGCCTTGCAGTGGGGGCAGGGGGCCAGGCAGCCACTGACCCAGCATCAGCTGCAGGTCATCCCTCCCTAGGGGCTCTGAACTTGGGCCAGGCAGCTTCTTCAGCTCAGGACAGTTTTCAGGGAGGACTAACGGGTGAGGCGGTATGTGTCCTTCCTTCCTGAAAGGGAATGTGGGCATCCCAGCACAGGGTCCACCCAGGGATGTTCCTTGCCCTTTCTCTCCTGTCACAAAACCTGCTTCACAATGGAAAATATGCTGTTGTGTCGTGTGAAGTTATCGTAATTTAATTATTTGAATAGTTTCCTGTGCTTTCCTGTTACAAACAGTGACATTTTTAAACTCGTCTCCTACAGCATATGTGTAAGAGTTTTTCTAGAGTATAGTTCTGAGAGAAGAACTCCCAGGTCATAAGGTAGACAAAGCCACCTTTACGAGGTCATGCCAAATTGTTTTCCAGAGTGCTTAGTCAGAGGAAGAGCAGAAGAAGTGGGATAGGACCCCAGGAAGTTTTAATGGTGATGGTCATATTCTATTCACATACTGGGAATGGGGGTTTGAAAAGTGTTTATGTTTTTATTATTATGTTGAATATCTTGCATAAACATTACATATATTATTTTGTATGTATCAGTTATAGCATAATAAAAATGCACCCTAAAAGGGAGTAGATGGAGGTTGTCCATAGTTCTGTGGCACCCCTCAGGGGTCTTCTGAAGTACCTGGAAGGAGTCTCACAGTGTTGTTCTGAAGTGTTTGATGTCTTACCCAGCTGTGTTTCTCACGTATTGTGACAGGAGGCATGAGAGATGCCGTTACCTGTGACTCTCTTCCCTCTCGCTTGCACTGTGCTGTCTGCAAGGCTCCTCTGGGGCTGTCAGGTATCAGTGCTGTTGTGTCTGCAGCTTCCTCTTGGCGATATTAACATTTAATTTAGATTGTCAGCCTTCCGCTCGCTCGTCAGCCCAAGCTGGGGTCTGCATATCACTGTAATGTTAGCTCTCACCCCCTTTGTTATTGCTGTTCTTTGTAAAGAGGCGCTTTCCTTCTACTGGAGATCTTTACTCTTCTTAGGGGTAGTTTTATCCCCAGAGAATTTGAGAATTGCACAGCCTGGCTCAGGTCCCTTTTTAACGTTATCTGTCTTAGATTCTCTGTTTCCATTTATTGGTCCCTCTTACATAAGAATGCGTATTGGATTGTTTTTCATATCCAAGAGTTAGTAGTATGTATTGGAGGATGCTATAAATTTCTCCCACACACTTGGCCAGCTCTAAGGATCCCTTGAACGAGCACTGCTAACTTGAAAACCATTTCATTTATCAGAATAACTTTAATTTTTATCTAAGTAAGAAGTGAAGGAAGCTTTCATCTAGAAAAGTAACCTCACGTTTTAATTTATTAATTCAGGTTCTGTGGAATATTTTATCCAGGGACTAGGGGAGCATTGTAGTGGTGGGGACAGATGAGCAGAGGTGGCTGGGGGGTTGGGGTGTGGTGGGAGTGGTGGGAAGGTGTTTAAGGCACAGGGAACAAGCATGTTTTGTTGATTATTTATGATTTGGCGGCTCAGGCTTAAACGGTATCAGGGTCGTCTTAATCTTTGTTACTGGAACAAAAGTTTGGCTTGAGCTACTTTATTGTTTGCTTCATGAAACTTGGACAGGAGTACTTTGAGATCTCAAGTCTTCCAGAGCATCAGGATCTAGCTTTACTCTCCAGTTACCACAAATACGTCACTTGCATCTCTAAGTTCCTCCTCTGTCTTTCCTCTCTACTGTCTGCCACAACATTATTTGTAAGAGCCAGGATTCTTGGCTATACAGAAAATGGAAACTGACCCTCGGTAACTTAAGGGTGAAAGGAATTTATTGGAAGGTTGTCAGTTAGTTCACAAAATGGAAGGAGAGACTATTTGAGAGTCATAGTAGGAACATAGGCTCCAACCAAAGCAGGCAGCCAGCAGAGGAAAGTGCCAAGTTGCATCCATGGGAAAGGTGTGGTTAGGACCTGTAGCTTCCACCTCTGCTGTAACAGGGATGCTCTGTCACTCACCCTGTGTCTTTATATCCCTCCTTTTGGAGCATCAAGCGGCCAAGCTTAGGTCACATGGCCTTTGTTGCCAGCTTGGAGGGACAGGGACTGTGTGTTCCCCTAGCTCTGGCACACAGCAAGGGCTTCCCCTAAGTGGGAAGTTGTTCTTGGTGAGGAGCCCCAAATCAGCAAGTGTCCATTGAGTCATGTTTCCCCGTTTTTCATGGACACTTAGAGAATTTAAGTAACTTTTCCCAAATTTCCAGTCAATGACAGAGCTAAGATGTGAGCCTGGGTCTGTTTGGTTCATAGTCATTGTTCTTTTACCACTGCCTTAAGTGCTAGTAACCTTGTAGAAGTCACGGTTATGGTCTTGGCCACGTTGAAATTTGGATAAGGCAGAGAGTATTAAATAGAAATCTATTGGTTTTATTTAGTTGGTTGGTGTTTTTGAAGGCTGCACATTTCCAGCTGGTCTGGTTCCATGGAAACCCTACAGATGTTGTTAAGGACTCATTTGGGGGGTAGCAGTAATAGAACCAGCAGGTTGGAGGAAATGTGTTTGAAACAGCCCTGTATCCTCCAAACTTCCAAAAGTCTGGCTCGGTTTGAGAACTTGATCGTCTGATCCCCTGTGATATGTATAGTCTAGCTTTTACCTATTTCAGAATGGACTAGACTCCTGAATTTGCTCCAAGATTTTTCTAAACCCTTCAGGAATTTACTTGAGGGTGAGCTGGTGCCAGTCCAGACTCCCACCTAGACCATCTTCCCTGGAAGTGACCTTGGGAAACCCCAGAGCACAGCTTTGGTATTACAGGAATTGAAGTTGTTCCTAACTCTCTGTACTCTGTTCTTTCCTTTGATTGAAATTTTGGGGAGACCTTGCTGATTGAGAAGTTAAAATAGCATCCATGTAGTATGGACAGTTTGGTTTACTGTCACTTTGAGAATAAAAGCCGAGGATAAGTTTGGAAAAAGAAAATGTCCCCAAATTAACAATGTTTGCAGCTCTTTCTGTGACTGATAGAACCACTGCTACCACTGTTATGCTGCAATTGCTTAGACTGTTTCCTCTCTCTCCTGTTCATCCTTCGGATCGCATCTCAGCATCACTTCTACTTTCCTCAGGGAAACCTTGCTAGACTGCTTAAGACCAAGTCAGAAGCTGTTGGAGCTTCTCAGAGTGCCTCCTGCTTCGCCTCATGGCAGGGACACAGTTATTGTTTTACATTTGCTGGTGGGATTATTCAGTCATTTACTAGTTACTGATTCTTTGATTACTGTCTGTCTCAGTGTGAACTCAGTGGGAGCAGGAACTGTCTGGTTCTGTTTAGTATTCTACTCCTGATGCTTAACCGCGAGTCGGGGATTGCTGTGGTGACAGAGTGAGACAGGTGTTCCGTCTTTGGCACTACAGAGCTTACGGGCGCTCTTGTGTAGCACCCGGTGTTAACCATTTTTGTTGAAATTAAATATGACTTGAAATTTTTAAGGACTGATAGAAACTGATAAGTGACCCAAACTATTAAGCAAACTGATGAAAGGAATGGAAAATGAAATTTTGTGGTTTCAGAGGACTTTCTTATAAATGAAAGTGAGGCAGCAAAAAATAATCTCTATGTACAAATCATCTTTTTTGGGGAAAAATGCAGGTTAGGTCATGGACTTTGGTTGGCGTTGTTTCTTAGAGAGTAATTTGTCTTTGAGTGCGAAGCTCCCGACAGGCAGTGACTTCTGACGTGTTTCCTCTGGGACACGGTGCCCAGCATGCATCAGACCCTTAGGGAACGCTTGTTCAATTGACACCAAGTGTGTGGGCTTACTGGATTCACTTCTGGTTCAGAATACTTTTCTCGGCACTCTCCATCCCCTCTACAATTATTGATTGCTAACTGGAAGAACAGCTTTTGGGGCTCAGAAATTATACCATTTCTGTGTTTGCATTTTGTCTGTATTTTGTAGAATGAATAATAGAGTAGAATACCTACTTGCGGCACAGAAAGAAGAATTTATAGTGTCTCAGGTGTACATGACAGGTTTTTCTACCCCTCCAGAAGGCCTAGTAGCTCCGAGACAAGATTTTGTGTTCCTTTTTCATGTGATAGTTTGAAAAGGTTTGAGCTAAATATGACAGTGTCAGTTACAGAATTATGTCTTACGAACACATGCATGCAGTCTTCATTCTGTACTTCCCTGTCCTTCTAAACAGGAAACCTGATGTATGACCCTTGTCTAAACGTCTTACCTGACTAGATTTGGTTTATGAGGGAAAAAGGATGTTTTTTCAAGTTTGAATCTATTTCACGCTTACAGGGTGGTTTTTTTTCCCCTCAAGAATGTTATTTAATTTTAAATGTAAGAAGGTTCTATTTAAAGACTTTTCCCCATCCTGTTGCTTTGTGTGTTTGAGGAACAGATGGAACTACAGCATGTGATAGTACAGGCGAGCTTGGGGACTGCTAGAGCGATGTGGTGTGTCCTCATAGGTTGACTTCCAACTGCCAGTTACTGAAGACAGTGAGTGTTTATTAAAATTGGGCTTAATCTACATTCTGGGTAATGACTTATGAGCCAAGGAAATTTGTAGCCCCACTGCTAGGCAAAACTTTTCGCTTTGTATCCAGCTGAGATGGATAAAGATAAGCATTGTCGGACCTCTACAGAAAGCGTCAGTGGACAAAAGCAAGAGGCTCTGAAATTTGCCCGTTAGGCTAGGATTGAAGCATAAAGGGGTCAGGGAGCAAGTCCAGTGTCTATTCTGGGAGAAATTGTCTGCATCCTATTTTGGAAAGTAGCATATAAGGTGTGTCCAACCCCTTAAAGTGGTAGATTGGTGACACATGGCCACAGGGTTCCAGTTTGGACTCATAACACAGATGTCAGGCAGAGGAGCCTGCATGAGGAGGATCAAGATCTAGTCTTGGGGTATAGAGCCCTAGGAGAACCTAGGCTGCCACCACCTGCTGGGGTCAAAATGGGTCCCCAGACTAGAAAAATACCAGCTGGGAAAGCATGGAAGAAGTCAGGAAAAATAAAGCAGGGAGTATGTTTTTATCTAATTTGTCTATTTTCATTATTTAAAATCATTTGTTGTTTTTATTTACTCTCAATGACTATCGTAAAGTAGATACTGTTCTCTAGAAGATTAACTCTTCTGTGATTATGTTGCTATATGGGAAGGACTAGCACCCAGAGAACAGAAGGATACAGCCATACCTCGCTCCTGCCACGTAAAGGACAGGAAGCTGTCACACATTTTTTTGGATCCCAAGACTAGTTCCTAAGCTATAGGTGGAGCTGATTTTTCAAGTCTCCTGCAGTTATTATATGAGTGGCTGGCCTTCATTTCACTCCTGGAGTCAGTGTCCCCATATTGAATTTTCCATTTCAAGGTAATTATTTCAAGCCTTATTGCAGTCTGAAAAGATGTGTGGCTGTGGAATGTTTAGCTTTCAAGAAGCAAATAGCATAGGAGAAAAACAACTTCTACTGGAAATTAGGACACCTGGGCACAAGTCTCAGTTCTGTCACTTATTCGTTATGAGATCATGGAAAAGTCACTTTGTGTTTCTGGGTCTCAAGAATCTTCATCTACAAAATGAAGAGATTGAAGGCAATTATTTCTAATGTCCCTTCTAGCTCTACCAGTGAGATTAAGTCCAAATAAATGGCCTAGAAAAGAAATCATTCATTGACCCCTTTATGACAGTAGCACCAGCCTCTGGAAGATGTTGGGCCATGTGACAATCATGGCCAGAAAGCCACGGCGAGCCCCTGACCTCTGTCTCCCAGGTCAGCACTCTGTCACTTTACTCTGTTTCCTACAAGCTGGTGTGATCTAAAGAACCTACAGGGAGCCACGAGATCCTTTCACATTAAATGAAGGTACATCCACCATTCTGTCCTGAAAATAAACTGAAACCAGTTTCCTCTTGCCACTTTACGGCTCTCCCCTCCCCAGCCCTTCCTTGGGTTATGTCAGTTGTACCTCTGGACAGTTGCTATTTACAATTCTCTTACCACTTTGGCTTCTTTCCAGAGTTCATAACTCAGTCTTCAGCTTTTTCTGCTAATGATTCTGTGACATTTTCTTAGAAAGGAAGGGAGCATCTGTCTAGATACCATTGATGTTCTCCTGTCTATCTCATTTAGGGTCTGCAGCTCTTCAGTTCATTGATATCCCAAAGGCATTCATCATTATAGTTATGGCAATAGAACTTCCTCTTTTTCCTACTGCCCACCCCTAACTGAATGTGAGCTGCCTAAAGTTAGGGGTCCTATTGTGTAGATGTTGTATATGTCCCCAGTACCTGGCACCTGGTAGGCTCACGTGGACAACGTACTAAATTGAATTGGTTTGTCTTGGACTCTGCCTGTGGAGAGGTGTGGGGCGTTTTCTATTGGCCGTTACCTGGGACACTTTTTAGAAGCCTCTTAGGGCGCATGCACTAAATTGTCTTTGGTCAGAGGAAGCGTCAGAAGGCCAACCAGTGATTCCCAGCCTTCCAGTTAATTTCATTTGCAGAATTAAATTTCTCCTACAATTTCTATTTGATGTGGAAGTCACCTTTGTTTTTGGCTAAAGCTCTTATGGAAAGTTATTTTGTCCTTTGAAACAGCTGCTGCTCTCCAGGAGGCCTGTCTTTATTTTGCAGCAAGCTGGGTTTCCCTGCACAGGCTGGCTAACGCCTCTAAAAGTGGTCAAGCCCTCTTGGAGCAGGTTGGGGCAGGACAGGACCGTCCAGTACGTCTTTGAAGGGATGAGTTTGTGCGGAGTCTATTGGCGAACCCCATATGTACCTAACACCGTAACTATGGGTGATTTGAAATAAGTATAGGAGGAGGAAAATAAGACTTGCTCAGACAACCATTGGAAAACAATGTTGTTTAAATGTTATTTAAGATGTGATATATTATAGGCATAGTCACTGCATCCTTATTTATGGTAGCAAAGACTGTAATCTAAATGTCCAATAATAAGACCCTGATAATAGATGATACATCTGTGTACTAGAATACTATGCAGCTGTTAACAAGAGTGAGGTAGCATTATGTGTGCTGATATAGAATGATCGTGATGATAAGGCAAAAAAGCAAGAAACAGAAAGGATACAGATCATGCTGTCGTTTATAGCCCATAGGAGAGAAAGGACACACAGACACACACACACACAGCGTGCATGGGTGGATTATCTCTGGAAGGATGCTTAAGAAACCGGCAGTAGTGCTTGTTCCTGGGCAGAGAGACTGGGAAACTGATGTGGGAAGGAATTTTAATTTCACTCCATGCTCTTTTGTACCATTAAGAAAGAAATTCATTGTATAATAACCCTATTCATATTACAGAAAATTATACTGAATTTTCTTAAGAAGGTTAATGACATGAAATGTAATAAAGAATGGAAGCTAACTGTACATTTAAGGAGTTTGTTTATTCAACAAATAGTCATTGAGCTCCTGCTCTCTACCAGAGGCTGGTGTAGGCTCTGAGATGTGGATGACTTCAGAGAGTAATGAGTGCCGTGAAGATGAGGAGATAGCAGTTATGATAGAGAGTGACTGGGTGGGGGCTCTTTTAGGAGGGGTGGCCAGAGAAAGTTCCTTGCCTTCCCTGTCCAGATGTAAGTTTGATTGGAACAGAGACTATAGGGAGGGGCAAAGGAAGCCTTTTCTCTCTCTGACTGTGAAAAGTTCATTCTAGGTTTAGAAAGGAAAGGACAGTATAAACAGCCGTAGTATGTGGAAGACAGTGTGGTTTGTGGCATGGCCTAAAGTGAGGATTTGAATGCTGGCTCTGTCATAGCTTCCTGAACTCCCTTCTCTCACCTGTAATGTGGGACTGTAATATCTCCTCAGCCAACCTCACAACATCGTCAGGTTGAGAATCAAAATGAGGTTAACAGGGGCTGGCCGGGTGATGCAGCAGTTAAGTGCGCACGTTCCGCTTCGGAGGCCCAGGGTTCACTGGTTCAGATCCCAGGTGTGGACATGGCACCGCTTGGCAAGCCATGCTGAGGCAGGCATCCCACATATAAAGTAGAGGAAGATGGGCACGGATGTTAGCTCAGGGCCAGTCTTCCTCAGCAAAAAGAGGAAGATTGGCAGCAGATGTTAGCTCAGGGCTAATCTTCCTCAAAAAAAAAAAAAAATGAGCTTAACACATATTGCTTATGTAAAGTATGAGGTGTTAAACGGATGAAAGTTGTTAATTAGTAATGACATTACAGGAATAATAACGCCAGTTGGGTAGTCTTTGGGTAAAGGTAACATATTTGGATAAAGATAGTGTATTCCTGCTAAACTTCCCAGAAACGAAATTGTATATCAGATTCCATTTCTGTACGTGCTAGCACATGGTTTTTTCTTCTTTTCACGTAAGCTCTTTGGTGGGGTAAAGGAAATTAAGTTCATCGGGAGACATATTCTAACTCCTCATCACGGTGACTGGCAAATATCCAAAAGCTGTGTTTCTGTTGAACCAGTGCTCTGCATTTTTGACCAGTCTGAGGCAGGGGGTCATGTCTCCTGCACAGTACTTCTTGAAGTTTTGTCTTGGTGCTACTCTTAGCTCCTTCGTGGATTCTGCCTCAGGGTTGCTTGTGTTCAGTGGGGATATTTGTCTATAGAGTCATCATGTGCTTAAGTTAGAGCTATGCATATTCTAAATGATCACCTTTATAATCATGTTAGAGTACACCACTTGTTATGTCTTTGGAACATGATTTGTAAAGTATAAAGTCACTGTAGAATTTTTTTAAAAATTTACTTTAAAACAGTTTTTCAATAGCTTCAAATTACCTGGGAAGAAAGGAAAATTTGCCTCAAAGTAGCCAAAATGATGTCAAAGACTGTAAACTCAATGCATTCTTTTTTCTTTTTTTTTCTTTTGGGGAAGATTAGCCCTGAGCTAACTACTGCCAATCCTCCTCTTTTTGCTGAGGAAGACTGGCCCTGAGCTAACATCCATGCCCATCTTCCTCCACTTTATATGTGGGACGCCTACCACAGCATGGCTTTTGCCAAGTGCTGCCATGTCCACACCCTGGATCCAAACTGGCGGACCCCGGGCCGCTGAGAAGTGGAACATACACACTTAACCGCTGCACCACCGGGCCAGTCCCTCGATGCGTTCTTAAAGGACAGGAGATCCCCAAGATCTTCCAAAACCTATTATCTATTATTATTTTAGACAAAGTTGTACCCAGATTAGTTAATGTCTGTGTTTTGCTTATACCAGGATTGAAACATCAGGCCCTTCAAAGGTAGGAGATGCAGAGGGAGGGAGTCTAGAGGCGGGCAGGAGGAAGCACCCGCTGTGCAGGTGAAACAAAGCCCCAAGGCCCTTCTGCACACGGGTTGTCATCTTGTCATCAGAGAACAATTCGGATTTGAGGAGTGGATGGGTGGAGGCAGCACCCTCTTCCCAGAATGGCATTTTACAGCCTTCTTTTAAGTGTTGTCATTTATATTAACACTGAAACCTCCTTCATCTAGAGACTTATGTGGTGAACCCTCTCTCCCCCCGGGATGCCAGATAAGTGAGGCAATGAAGCCTGAGAATTATACTCTAAACTAACGCCGTGTGTCAGGAACTAAAATCATCTGATCTAATAATCTCCGGTTGGTAACTCTTCCTCAGAAGGTTCCCTGGGTTCATATGCGCTGACGGAGCATTTGTAGCTCTCGGGAAAGCTGCTTGCTCCTTGGTGATCAGAGTTGGCTTTTTTGGTCTCACTCTAAGTCATATTTATTAACATGCTAACGGACCAATCTTTTTTTTAACTTTTCAGTATGATGGGGAGGTAGCTTAACATCTTTACTCTGGATTTCTCATACAAGCTGACACAGTTCGTCTTTAAAGACCTGGCTGTAGTGGTCTAAGGCTGTAAGATACATTTAATTCTTCAGAAAGCAATATAATTTGAGTTACTGTTAAACAATGTGAGGTCTGGAACAGGAGGGAGAGGAAAGTAAATGACCATGGTCTGCCTTTGTGGCTCCATCCTTTTACTTGCCTGTAATTGACGGAGCCTTTTGATGCCCATTGGTAAATTTTTTCCTTTTGGAAATTTATCCCTGTTTCCACCCCACATGGTATCTAACAGATTACTTGAGACTTATTTGTGGAATCACTATTTTGTTGTTGACATTAATGAGCTTGCTGCACAATATCACAAGAGAAATAGTGTTGCTATTTGGAATGTTAATGAATTGCTTGCCTGGCCAATTGCCATTTGTTCCAGTGTGTGAATATGGGGTTTGTGTGTGTGTGTGTGTGTGTGTGTAAAAGAGAGACGAGTAGCAGGGGTGGGATTGCATTTTTTTCCTCTTGGCAGCCAGTGACGTGAGCCGTGCCTGGAACAATCAGACTCGCTGCAAACAGGGTAGTTGAAGATGCTGGGGGAGGCTGCCTGGTGTTTCTTAAGCTAACGCGGATCAGGCGCTCAGAGCTGCTCAGGAACAACCCACAGACTTCCTCCAGCATTAGAGTCTTGCAGCGGTTGGAAAGTGCCTTTTTCTTTCTCCAAACCTCTTCCCCAGTCAGCCTTCAGAATGATTGGCGTGAATAGCGTTCAGAGTACCAGCAAGGTGCGAGTGAGGACCTCGGGTTCTGTGAAGTACTCCCGGGAGGATTCTATCCGGCGGCAGTCCCACCGGTCAAAGTCCATGAAAATTTCCAACTCCTCAGAATTTTCTGCTAAGGAGACCAAGGTAAAGAGATACCGTGTTAAACTATGTTAACAATTGTATGTTAGGATAACAAAATTTGATACAGTGTTTGCCAGTGTCTGATGTGCAATGACAGATGGAGAGAGTAAGGTGTATAAAATGGCTCTAAGATAATCAAGTGAAATCAGGTGTCAGGATGGTGCCTGAACTCCACATGCTCAGATGGCTGTGGCGTGGGTCAGTTTTGTGAGGAGCCAGTTTGTGGAAGAGAAGGGTGAAGCAATGCTGAAAATGAGATGATTGTGGAAAGTGCTGGTCGGCACATTGATCTTGTTTTCGGTCTCGGAAAGGTTGCCTTGACAAGTGATTTGTCAGTGCAGTGTATTTTTAGAACGTCAGGAATGCAGAGACATTGTATATGATTTTGCCATTCAGTTGATTTCTCTTGCCTTCCCTCCCCTGCTCTCCCCCCAGTATGTGGAGCTGACGGGCAGTAGTGACCTGGTCCTATAATACTTCATGCTTGTCTTATTCAGAGTTATTAGGCTCAGGTAGATATAATTAGGAAGAATTTCTTCTTTCGTGTTCCTTATATGTGTGCCGATGCTGTGCTGCCATTAGCCACTTGTCTTTTTGCGACTGTCTGTGGGATAATGTGGTCTCTGTTCGTATGACATGTGAAGGGAGTGATTACGTCGTGAAATGGGCATTTACTACATGCAACATATTCTTGAGATGCTTCCCACCACCATCTGTGTGAGCAGGGTACTCAGAAACACTCCCACTCCACAGGTTTAAAAATGGAATAATAGAATCATAGGATCACAGAACTCCAGGGCTGGAGATGTAGATGATTATCATGGAGATTCAGAGGTTTGATAATGTGTAGAAAAAGCTTCAGGAGGTGGCTGTCACTGTCATTTCAGTCTTCTCACGGGTTATATAGCCAGACCTGCTGAGAGTGACATTAGGCTTTCACCCTCCCAGTCCGCTTCTGTGACATTTACGTTATTGAAAGACTTTGGTAATAACAGTTTCCCCTAAATATATGGTGGGAGTGGGGGGATGGGGATAAAATACCTTAGTGTGACTTTAAGAAACATGTTGGCTTCCTATCCACCCCCTGAGATTATGGCACAGTGGGATTTAACCCCATCAATCATTAGCAAATTTTCTAACTAGAATGTCTTCAGATGTAGCTCTGTCCTCCTTAGTATTTTTTTTTTTTTAAGCTGTGGCTTTAGGGGAAAACATGTGTCTTCACAGCCCTGTTAATGTGACCTGCATGGGGATGTGCTGGTTTCTGCTGAAACTGTTGTAAGACCTCCTGTGTGTGATGACTACTGTCTCCTGCTAAGATAGACCTTGATGGCTTCTTATATTGTTAAATAACTAAATGCATGTAGGCATGTATGTGATTCTCAACATGAATCTAAAATTGGCTTTTATTAAGAGTGCTAGGGAACATCTTCAGATTTTGTTTTAATGTGGATTATACCCACAGTATGCAGTCAAAGGCATAAAGGAAATGAACAGGTCACCATCAACTACTACCAATTCTGATAATAATTTAAACTCTGTAATATTAGTGTATTTACTCAGAATTGTGGTTGTCTGTTTTAATGTTGGAATCTGGCATAGATGCCAAATCGAAAGACTTTCTACCATCTTCTCTGGTACACAGCACAGGCTCTCTCATTTGATATGCATCTATCCAAGAGAAAAAACCAAGCATTTTTTTGAAACATTGCAAGGAGTGAACGGTATAAAAGATCTCTTGTAATCAGTAGGCCATCACATGGTACTTTGGAGATTGTAGTCAATTTTTCTTAATTATATTTTTTGAGGCATATGTGGTCTCTAAGTTCTGGAGTGTGTATTCAAGAGTGTATCCAAGTTCCCAGTATCTCACAAGAGATATTTTTATAGGATTGTGTAGTCATTTAAAATTGAACACTAGAAGTAGCTAATAGAAAATTATTAGAATAGGAAATTAGACAGATTGAACTTAATCTTTCACTAGCCATTTTTCCCTAAATGAGGTAAACTGAATAATGCTGTAGGCTTGTGCCCTAAATCTAGTGAATTGAATTGTATTATAATTCAGACGTGTATACATACATATCAACACATATTCCTACCACAGTGTACACATTTTATTCCAGGGGTTAATAATCAGAATTCTCATTCACCATGCTTATATCTAGTAGTACTTTTTTAGCACTTAAAATCAAATCAATGTTTCTTCCCACTAATCATGTAAATAACACTTTTTGATTATCTAACTCTTCATCCAAAATGCAGGATGTCTAATCTAATGATGAGAAGACAGGATAAAGCACTGTTAACCTTTGATGTGCTTCTGGGTTTAATTTTCATCTCTCTGCAATGCTGGCTCTTTCTGGAATAGGTGTAGTAATTGTTGCCCCTTGTCAGAGAGTTAAAGTTATAACATGTTTTGTATTCCTTGAAAGCTTTCATTTTTCATGTTTCTAACTTCTGTTTGGTTGTCCATTAAATACATAATGGTTTAATTATATATTAATTCATCTGTAGTCCTCACTTTTTATCTGGTTTGTTCATTTTTGTTCTTCATTTGAAGCAGGTTTTAAAAGACTTCTGAAAGGATTTGCTACTTTTGCCTTCGATTTTAGCAAAATATCATAAAAGCTTTCCTTGATCTAATCATTTTAAATTAAGAAAATTGAATTTTCTAATCTTTTTGGTTCACATTGACATAGTCTAGAGAATATTATTTAAACTACTGAAACAGTCTATGTGTTATTTTCTTTAAAACTCGATTCTCTGTGTGGCTTTTTTTTTCTTTAAAGTGTTTTAAATCCTTTTCTTTAGACCCCTGGATAGAATGTGGCTTTGTCCTTTTCTAGATAACATTGTTTACATCAAATTCTGAAGCAGATAAAATGGGCAGGACATAACTGTCAGTATGTTCAGAAGAATATGCATTTTGTGGTGAACGCATTCATTCTTAAAATGTATTAAGGCTGACGTTGATATAAGCTGTGTATGAGCTAAAGGGCTGATACTGAAAGAGTTTGCAGTGAGACTCCTGGCCGGGAGGGGGCAGTGCAGACCTTCCTGCCGTCAACCCCAGCCGGCTCTGCTCTACCTTGGACAGAGTTAGCATTTTGGAATCAGTTTCTTCAAAGGCAAATACTCCGGAATTTGATGAGTGATGTAAGAAGATGTTGATTAAGTTCCAGTTCTGCAAGACATTTTCCATCTCTCCTTTGGATCTAGTTAAACCTCAAACATAAATTATTTTGGTATTGCTTAGTTTTTAACTTGGGTAAGTCAACTATAGGTTTAAAACATAAATCTGTAAAAGTTTGTGTTGATAATGTAGAGGAGGAAGAAATTTTTCTCTGCCCTTCTAGGTGCTGGCTGGTCTAAAGATTAAATTGACATGAGATAGAATAACAGAAGAAAATCAAACAAAGTTTAATAACATGTGTGCATGGGAGAAACCCAGGAACACAGAATAACTTGCCAAAATGGCCAAAGCCACCATCTTAAATAGCATCTTTAGCTAAAGACAAAGGAGGATGTTGGGGTGGTGGTTTGGGACTTTAAAGGGAAGGAAGGCCATTTACATGGAGGTGGGAAAGCAAATGTTTGGTAGACAAAAGTTTGCCATGCCTTGCAGAGACAGTGGGACATGGAGAGGACTTGGATCAAATGGGCCTTGCTCGGTTCCTCCCTGTCTACTACACCTAGTTGATATTATACCACAGATGTCTGTGGTGAGAGCTGCTTCCTGGAGCAGGCCTTGTGTCTTAAATTCCTTTAGGGAGTTATCAGGAAGGTCAAAGTTTCTTCCCGAGTCTTTTGTTCTTAAAAATAATCAGCCCCAAATAAGCTTCAAGTTAAAGAGATACATTTTGGAGTGGTAAATTCTGCTTCCCTACAATAATATCACTTTTTTCCTTCCCTGTCTCTTACCATACTGCATTATATATTATAGAGTGGGGAAATCTCAACCCACTGCTTTTTTTTCCTTTATGTTGTTGTTGTGGGTGAATATAACATGAACAGTTGAATCCTTGAGGCATTTTTTGAGGAATAGTATGAGGCCAGAGTTTAAACCAAGAATTCTCCGGTTGGTTATAGTTTGGATTCAAATGAACTGTTTAAAGTTATTATTTAGTAGCGTGGCAAAGAAATCAATTTCTCCAACAGTGAAATTTCAGGGTACCCTGGTACTTTGGGTGGTGAAAAATGAAAATGTAGGTCATTTGCTCTCTGTGCCAGGGTGCTGCATTCTGGTGACCTCGCCTAGATTTTACTCACTAATTAGCAATATGCACCTAGACAAGTCACTTCTCCTTCCTGAGACTCATCCATAAAATGCAGGAGTTGATAAAGTCATGTCTTTGTCCTGAGCAATGTTAATTTTAGAACTCTTATGGGGGTTGATGCAGGTTATTTCCTCCGTTAAAAGGAACTCAAAGTCTGAGCTAGGTTCAGGGAGGGTGAGTTTTGTATGTATTTTGAATAAACCTCTTCCTGTGCTAGGAGTTGTTAACCATACACATGTTAAAGAAAAAGGGCCGTGCCTAATTCATTGCTTGGTTAAACATGTTGCCCTAGTGTTGAAAGGCACCATCGACTCTATTCTCTCCATTCTGCTTGAGCTTTGCTTGTTATTTCTTCAGCATTGTTAGGTAAATGTTAATCATTTTTCCCTCTGTGAATCAAATCTAGACACAAAGGAGCCTTGAAGAAATCATTCCAATGCCCCTTTGCAGCCTGAAGTTTTCCATGAGAGGCTTGCAGGTTGTTGCAGTTCTATACTTCATCCCTTTTTTCTCTCGATCCCAGCCTAGAGCCTGGGAAGGAGATTCTGGTCAATGGGTGATTTATACTGCCTATTCAAAAATGAGTATTTCATATAATAGGGGAACAATCCTTAGTCATAATTTGAAGATTTTCCTGCAAATGTCTTTTTATATTTTTTTATTCTTAAATTGAAGCAGAACATGTTTTAGCCTCATAAATGAATCCTTTAGCTGGATCCTTTCAGAAAGACAGTAGATTTAAACTATTGGGGTCAGAATATCAAGAACATCTCTCTGTACTAGTTGCAACCCTGGCACATGGGAGAGTTCAGGAGGAGGTGTCTTTCACAAAGTGAGTCTGGTAGTGCAAAGATGAAAACAATGTTGTCTCCAGAACTCAGTTTTTCTTTTATTGACTCCACTATCTTCCCACTGGAGTCACTTCTTGTGTTCCAAGAAGTTATGCTTTTTTCTCAGGTGTGATTCTGTCAAATACATTTTCGTGTTTTGATGTGATCTTTACCCAAAGAAGGTCATAAGAAGAAATCTGACCCCTTCTGGAAGGTAGTTCTGCGAACTACATCATTATCAACAGCTGTTTAACCCTCTCAGACTTGAGCCAGCCTTGCCCCAAAATAGAAGCTTTCACTACCTTCGGCTTTATTTTTAAATTATAAAGGTAACACAGTTATATTGGTTTTTGTTGTTGGGTTTGTTCTTTTGGGTTCTCATCTAGCCCCTAACTTGCCCCCTCCACCCCAGCTTGTTTCTGAATTTCTCAGATCCTGCCAGTACTTTCACACAAATTGATACCTTTTTTTTAGAATGTACAAATGATTATTTAGGATGTTCAGCAAACTATGCTGCTGATGAGATGATACTAGTTGACTCTTGAATGTAGTTAAAAGCAGGTCTTCACCATCACACTGTTACTGCACAAAGGGCACGATCTGCTCGCCGTGAGACAAAAGCCAATCGTCAAGAGGCAAGATGGTGGCAGAGAAAGGGCATTTTATTACAGCTTGCTAGCAAGAGGGAAGATGGCCAACTAATGTCCAAAAGAGCCATCTTAATGGGGGCACGGAATCTTGAAGCAGTTATATAGGCCAGTGGCTATAGGAGAGGGGCTTAGGAATGTTGACCCTCTGGTGTTACAGACTGGGAGTGGCCACACCAGATCTTTCAGTTTTCATTGATGATGGCTATCAGCATAGACTCTCTGTTGAGGGGACCTCACATTCCTAAGGAACTCAAAAGAATGAAGTTATTGTCTTATCACAGCTAGGAGGTATATGCATTATCAGGGGTCATAAAATCTACAGAACAGGTGGATGCCCTGGAGGGTACCAACCCAGCTGCGTTAGTTAGTTAGAGGTCATTCAGAGTTACAACATGGTCTCTTTTCTACAGTCTGGCTTCCCTTATGTCAACCTTGTGTTGAGCAGGTTTCAACACTATTTACCCATTTTCACTTGATTGAAGTGCTAGTGGTGTTGTGCTTGGTTCGAGTGTCTCTACAGTAACTCCCAGTGTTGTACTGTGTGCCTGCTCAGCTATACTTACGCCTTTGTATCTGAGCACGTTCTTCCCATGATGGTGGCCTAGAGCAGATGTCCAGAGCTACCATGCAGTATTGAAACATTGTAAAGAAAATGCTGGTTCATGCCGTCATTCCTGGCAAACTAGTATAATACCCTTATCAGAATCAAGGGAAGGGAAAAAAAAATCTGTGAAATATTGTTGAGATGAGAGTTAAGGGAGAAAGAAATACTTATATTTTTAAGATAGTCTTTGTTGAAGATCCAGGGAGATTAGTAGCGTCATAAACACCTGAAGTTAACCATCAGGCGCTCTTGTGCGGGAATATGCATGGCGACCAGATGCCCTGCATTGTCCAGGATGATGCCTTTCCTTTATTGCAGACTCTTGTTAGATCACGCCTGGTTGCCTGGTTTATAATTTGGGGATTGCATTAGTTTAGCGACCAATAGGAGATTTTTGAAGAATGTTTTTTAGTTACTTATCCACAGTAAATGTTGGTGCAGAAACCACGAGTAGCTGGGCAAGGTGTCTCCTCCTCAGTAATTTGTCATGGGGGTTACTCTTCTATTGTTGATTTTACTTCAGATTTTTGAGCATTATCTTATCCTTCAAGCAGATCAATTTTCACTACTTTTTAAAAATCTAGTCTACCACATTCTAGTGGTACAACATTTAGTGTACTGTTTGTGTGCATAGATCATCCTATTTCAGTGGAATTTGTTTTCTAGGTAAATAACTTGGAATACTTTATGTTGGAATTTTCAAGAAAGTGCTGGCTGGGGTTCCCTCTTCATAGCCTGACTCATCTTGTGACATGACGCTGGTTGTAGCCTGCAGTTAAGTGTTAGAATGTGGGACTATACCCAAGGCAGCCGGAGACATCAGTGTACTTGTTATCACCAGATTCAAATCTGCCAGGCCAACTTTTGTTTGATTCCAGTAAATCAAATAAGATGATATAGCTATCCCAGATAAATGATGAGCTCCTTCCTGCACCCAGGTGCAATTTAGCGGGGTCATCTTCACTTGCACAACTGAGAACTCCAGTCGGGCATGCCCAGGTGTTTACAAGGTCCTGCGGGCAGCAGAACCTTTTCTAGACCCTGGAGCCCAGCAGCTCATGACAAGGGAATGCACTCCTATTGAGCATTTTATTAGTTTTCTGTTAAGACTTCCCAGCAAGTAAACCGGAAGGGTTGGGGTCTGGTTAACTAGCTGTACCTAGTAGGCGCACAGGTGCAGGGAAGTGCTTTGAGGGAAGAAGCCCTTTCCTGTCACTTCTGGGGACTGATGAAGTACCAATGATGTGCTGATTTGTGACAGGTCTCTTCCTCAGAACACTTTTTTAAAACCAGGTAAAATAGAAAGGCTCTCTAGAATACTTTTATTATAACTGGGCAGTGTTTTGAGGGAATTTTTGTATGCCTCATCAACCCCCTGCTATGATTTCTGAGCCCATAATTAAAGTGGTATTTATATGGTGCAAAAGAATGACTGTTTTTGTATTATTTTTTGTTTTGGTTTTGGTGAGGGAGATTATCCCAGAGCTAACATCTGTGCCAGTCTTCCTCTGTTTTGTATGTGGAATGCCACCACAGCATGGCTTGATGAGTGGTGTGTACGTCCGTGCCTGGGATCCAAACTCACAAACCCCAGGCCGCCGAAGCAGAGCACATGAACTTAACCACTATGCCATCAGGCCAGCCCCAAAGCATAACTCTTAAAGTTTAAGATATTAACATGCTTTTATCTCTATGCCTTCATAAACCCCACTGAAATGAGAGTAGAACTGAAATGATACGGATCTTCAAGGACACAGAGAACATGACAGGATGCTCTCAAGTTGTCAACAAAATTTGAAAGACGAAAAGCGTACAGACTTGTTAACTATTTTAGCACCCCAGAGAAAGCTGAAACCCAAATGCCTGCAGACCTGGAAGCCAAGGAAAGAAGAGGCTGATTTTCCACACAAAACACAGGAAAGGCCTGGGATCTGGAGACACTGGCAACCTCTGAAAGCAGTGGGCCACAACAGGAAGATCCCTTTAAAGCTTCTGAAATTAGTAACGGGACCCTCTAGATGCCCTCCTCTACTTTGTATGGCCGGGTGACCTTATTTCCCCTTCTTCTGTAACTCCTCTCTGGGGAAGTTTAACCTAGAGACTTTGGACTTAGGAAATCAGGCTCCGTTGAGACCAATAGTGAGATTCCCACATTGAAAATAGTAGGATTAAGTGAAAAGTACACACATTTCACAGTAGGCAATCTCTTCCTTCTCTCCTCACCCATGTACCTTTTCTGAGTTACATGAAGAAAAGGCATGATATTCAGTAAACTGGAAGTCTCATAGCAGAGAGGCAGAGGCCATTCCCCAGGATGATGGTAAAGGGAAACCTTAGGACAGCATCTACGCGGGAGACAGAAACCAGCCAGTTTAGATTGGAGTGGGAGAACAGAGGATTTCAAGGATGCCCCCAACAGCATCACTGAGAGAATGCGTGGAGTGTTGGACCATGTGGAGAGGGATTCCCAGTTCCATTGGAGAGTGTGGAGATGTGCTGGAGATAGGCTCTTAGAAAATGACGTAAACAACAACGAAATGAGTTGGTGATTAGGGCAAACTAAAAGTTCACAAAAAAGCAAATGTAGCATAGTACACACATAGCTCAGGAATGAATTATAGCTACATGGTCATAATAACGTAGGCATGGAAAATTGACGTGCCTCTAAATCGTGATTGTGAGATAATTTTATTGGAAGGATTGGGGGTGGGAGAGGGGAGAGAGCGAGAGCGAGCTGTGTGTGTGTGTGTGTGTGTGTGTCTGTCTGTCTGTCTGTCTGTCTGTGTGTTTCTGAGAGATAAGAGAGTTAAGCGCTCTTTTTTCCAGAGTTCCACAGTTGAAAGTCAGCAGTTCATAGTGAAAATAGAAAAACCAAAAAGAAGTTGAAAGAGGTTACCTCTGGGCAGCAAGAATCAGAGATAAATAAAGAAGTTGTTATATTCGTTATATGCCTTTTAGTAATTTTTGATTATTAAAATACTATACATGTATTGCCTTGATAAAAGCAAGGAAAATAGCATATGTAGGTACATATGAGATTGGAATAATTTTCATTGACTACAGTGGTTTATGTATCTTAACTGTGTGTTTAGTAAATACCAAATAACAGAGACTTCTTTTTGAAAATTGCCCTTTTTTCCAAGGCATTATATTCTAGCAGTTAAGAGCCCAGACCTTATTCTGCTACTGGTTGCTGTTAAAGCTTTTGTCTATAGTGAAAATGTTAGTGAGAGACTGGTCCTTTCTCAGGAAACAGTCCTTTATTTTGAGATTGTCCTTGTTACTTATTTTTATGGAATTATAGTGATAGTAGCTAGTGTTTTGTTTATTTCCTCACTTGGCAAAATGAAAAACTGGCAATTTTATGTGGGTTCCCAAAACCTCATGTGAAAATTTCCCTGTTTGTGAAATCCAAAAGCCTGGTAGCCACTGGATTAGATATTTAACTTGGCTGTATTGATTGTTTTGGATAAAATCTATTTCCATTCGGTTTGTCTTTGTTGCTTTGTCTAATGCACAGAAATAACAGAGAACAAATGTCATGCCTGGTATTCTCTCTAAATGTCACACTCCCCCAGGGATCGTTTTTTACAAGCCATTTATAAAGAGATCTCGGCATATTACCCAGCAATCAGTTTTTTAATTGTGTACATTAACTTTATCATCATGTTCATAATCATTAAATATAATTGACCATTTTTCTCAGATATTTAAAAAATACTGCGTGTAATTTACAAGGTCACTTGGAATTTATGTTTTCCTTAAGTTCTAAAATTTTGAAGCATCTTGTATTATGGTCTGTGCCTGCCACTTCCCAACAAGTAAGGCTTACCCACAAGAGGGTATAACAGCAGATTATGGCAAGTACAATCCAGAATATTCTTTGAAAATATTGGTTATTGTTATATTTTTCAAAATCATGGCTTAGCTGTCCAAATCCAGACAAGTTTTTGATAAATAAATTACAGTGCCAGAAGATTAGAGTATAAGAATTAAAAGCAAAATCGGGAGATGACAATGAATGAACATAATGAATTTGGAAATCATGGTGCTTACACTGGTCAGAGAATAGTTTCATATTCTGAGGAATACTTTGGAAGTTAACCTTAAGTCATAGGGAAGAAGGTGGTGATTCACTAAGACCATAATTATGCCGACTTTCCCCAAGCTCTCAAGCTCTAAGGATTATGACATTAAATCAAATCTACATAGTGTTTTGGACACTAGTTTTTAAACTAGTGGTTTGAAGATGAAGGTCCTGTCAGAAGACATGTTGCAGTCTTTCCATCTGTACTTCAATGAGAATGCCTCTTCTACCTGAGATACACATCCTCTTCCTGGAGGGTTTTGACATAGTCGTGGTAAGTCCATTTGGGGAACGACAAAGAAGAGAGTGTAAAGTAATGAATAAAACCATGGGGTCTGGAGTCAGATAATTCTTTGTCTGAGTTCCAGCCTTGCCACTGATTAATAACTGCCACTCTAGGATAGGGTTTGCTAGATTTAGCAAATAAAAATATAGGACATCCAGTTAAATTTGAATTTCAGATAAATAATGAGTAATGTTTAGTATAAATATGTCTCATGCAAAATTTGGGGGCATACTTATGCTTAAAGAAAGTTATTCATTGTTTATCTGAAGTTCACATTTAACTGGGCATCCTGCATTTGATTTGGCAACGTACAACTTGCAACAAGTAGCAATCTGCCTGATCCCCAGCTTTGAGATTAGTGAAGTGGAGTAAATCATGCTTGCTTCATAGGTTATAGAGGGTTAAATTAAATAATGCACATGAGCTCTCAACGTAGAGCCTGGCATGCAATAGCGCTCAAAAACTGTCAACTACATGGAGGGTGTTCTTTCACTTGTCAGACATCCAGCCTGACATCTCCAAAAACAGATAGGGCTCCAGCTGTAAAATGGTGTTAGACAACCAGGCTGCAGCTCTGTGCCAGATTCTAAGATCCTTGAGAGTGGTCAGAGACTGTGTACTCTTGTACCTTGTACCTTGACTGTGTACCTTCTAAATTTTGGAGGGAGAATTATATAGCAGGAGCCAGCTAGCTCATGTACCAGAAAGTGGAGACAGAAAGTGAAAGATTTTTTTAAGAAAAAAGAAAGTCGAGGAAAAAATTCAAAAGGCTTTTGAATCAAACTGCTTATGATTCCTTTTTGAGATCTACCACTTAATAACAACCTATCTGCACCCCATTTCCTCATCTGTAAAATGGGGATAATACCCACGGGTGGTGGTGAAGAGTAAATGATGCCATACACATGCAGCCTTAGGAATAGGTCCTGGCGCTTACTCACTGTTCAGTAGGAGTTAGTTGTTGGCATAATTTGTCCATGATGTCTAACTACCAATTTGAGTCAAAATAAGTGATTCTCCCCACGCCCAGCATACGTCTGGCATGGCGTATTGATTGGCTGAGGGGAGTGGAATGGGCAGATTCTGGATGTTTAAATTCAAGTGTTCTGTGAAGTCTAAGGAGGACAAGGGTAGACTGGATGTAATAACAATAGTACCTTTTATTTCTGTGTCATTTTACAGGGTACAAGTGTTTTCCTAGTGGTAGTTTCATTTCATCTTTATGATTTGTGAGGTGGGTGACGTTATACTATCTTTACAGATGAAGTAATCAAAGATCAGTGTTAGTGGCCTAAAGTCGCACAGCTGATGGAAGAAGCAGGTTTGATGCAAGTCTACTGATTTCTAGTCCATTGTTCCTTTTTCTACGTTTGCTACTTCCCATCCTAATTGTGGTATTAGGGTCATTATCACTGAGGTCCTTGTCTCCTCAACAGTGTTTTTAAAAACACATGCTGTGGTCAAGACAGTTAGTGAGGCATTGTGAGTACTAAAGAGAGGCGGAAGACTTGATCACATGTGCAAGGAGTTTAAAATCTAGTATCATCTAGAATTTTCATTGAAGAAGTAAGCATGCATGGTGTGGTCAGCCTCCAAATAGTAGAGATTATACTTTGAAAATTCTCTTTTCAACTTGTTCCCCAGTTGCCCTCCACATGCAGACACTATCAGTGGTTTCTCCTGTATCCTTTCAGAAATGTTCTTTCTATGTGCACAAATGTACACAGTCACACATTGCTTAACAACAGGGGTATGTTCTGAGAAATGTGTCGTTAGGTGATCTCATCATTGTGTGAACATCATAGAGTGAACTTACACAAACGTAGAGCACCTAGCCTACTACACACTTAGACTATATGGTACTAATCTTATGGCGGTCCGTCGTTGACCAAACGTCATTGTGCTCCCCATGGCTGTATACACACACGTATATACATTTTTTTCACAAGGTGGAAACTTACCAAACATTATTTTGTACCTTACCTTTTTTCCTTTAACAATATATTCTAACATATCTACCTCATTTTTAGCATAGAAGACTTTAAATACTAATGGATAGCAATACATCTCTTTGCTACTGTTGACACTCTTACCCAGCTTTTTATTTCTTTGAGGTGTGTGAAAATGGGTCACCCTTCTCTCATAATTTAGGAACATAGCCTGACACACCCCAAATCTGCCACTGCCATTGCCCCTGTCCTGGTCACTTCACGTGTCACCCACATACCACCAGTCTTGCTGCCACTTTCCCTGCTCTCTTCTAGTCCTTTCTCCATAAGAACGTGAATTAGAGCAGGTCACTCTCCTGCTTAGAATACTCCAGTGGTTGCCCAACACACAGAGAATAAACCCTTGTTTTCTAGTCAGACAGCCCTGTGTGTCCTGTCTCCCTATTGCCTTGATCACACAAAACACCCCAGCCCAGCGTGCTCTGGCCACACTGGCCTCCTTTCTGTTTCTCAGACCCGCTGAGCTCTGTTATGCCAGGAGCTGCTCGCTGCTCTTTCCCTTCATCCTTGCGTGGCTGCTCCTGGTCTCTCATCCCGTAAATCTCCTTACAGAGAGACTCCTTTGACCATCCTATCTAAAGCTACTTTTTTGAGTTACCTTTTAATAGTTATCTGGTAGCCTACCAGAAATGACGGAATCATGTTTCATCTATTTGTTTTCTTATTCCTTTCTTGTCTGTTTCCACTCCCCCAACTCTAAATTCCGTGTCTGCATTGTTCACCACTGGACTTTCAGTGCCCATGTTAATATCTGACAACCTTCCAGTAGGAGAGACTCAGCACATACTCGTTGACTGGATTACATGAATGAATGAGTGAATCGTTTTAAGAGATTTATTTATACTATAGTGTTACCAGTGTTACAACTGTTATACTGTACTGTTCATGTTGCAAACAAATTGTAGTCTTCTACTAGTTATAAACACATACTATTCTGTATAGGGACTCGTAGTATACTATGCTATGCTGTTATAGAAAAAATGCATTCTTATCTTTGTCTAGTAGTTATAAATAATACTTTCCCCTGACGTATCAGCATAGGTTATGATAAATTATTCGTTATGGCTATTATACCAGTAGAGTAATACAATAAAAATGAATTGAGAAGGTATGCTCCGTAGGCACTTGGAGCAGACAGACTTTAAAGATTCAGTGATGTGTTAGAGGAGAATTTGAGCTGCTGACTATCAATTCATGTAACAGTGATCAGAAGTTTTCTTAGTTACGAACTTAGGATCATGGATAGCTTCCCCAGTGAAGATGTTGTTTGTAAATAAACTATATAATTCCTGAGATGATATAACAAAGTCAAAGGCTAAGAAATGGAAGAATGTGGGTAACACAGTTTGCTTTTAACTTCATAAACTCTAATATAAGTTTTTTAAACAGCAGAACATTTGTCAAAGTTGCAAAATTTGTCGGTCTATTTATATTAATTTAAAACATGTGTATTATGGATTAGGGCAGTTACAAGCACAGACTTTGTCTTCAGACCCCCAGCTCTGCTCTGTGCCCTTCGGCAGTTTATTTACACTTCATAAGCTTTAGTTCTATCATTTCTGAAGTGGGGATGATAATGCCTCCCTCATACACTTGCTGTGAAGATCTGATGAGAGTCATTGAAAATAAAATAAATCTCTTAGCACCGTGCCTCACATTGTGTGGCCTCAGAGAGAGCTTAACTTATCATCAGTGAAATAGCAGCTATTGAGGAATGGCTAGAACATCATGAAAAAGTTATAGAAATCTCAGTGAAACTTGATTCAGATTTTCAGACATTTAATATTCAGAAGTATAAATTTCTAGATCTTAAACCAGGAATTTCTGCTGTATCTCTTCATGATTCTCATTGTTTCTTCTCTACAGTTTTCTCATCACATAGTTCTTTCTAATCAGAGTTTCAAAACCCGTGTCCTGTTGGACAACAGATGTGTGTTGTGTGGCCTGCAGTGGTTTTTGTTGCCACACTTGAAAATTTGTGAACCTTGAATACTTTGTAGTAGCTACTTCTGAAAAATAAGAGCCCGCAATGGTGAACTGCATTGCCTCTGGGGGAGTATGAGCTGCCCGTCCAGACGGAGCTTGCCCTGACTCCCCGGCCTCTGCTGGCTGTATCTGCTCTTCTACGTTTCCTGTCTGCTTCTCTAGATATTTGAGTCTCAGTTTGGTTTTGTTTGGTTGTTTTTTTTTCCCAAAGCCCCAGTACATAGTTGTATGTCCTAGTTGTAGGTCATTCTAGTTCTTCCACGTGGGATGCCACCACAGCATGGCCTGATGAGCAGTGTGGAGGTCCGTGCCCAGGATCCAAATCGGTGAACCCCAGGCTGCTGAAACAGAGCACACAAACTTACCCACTACGCCACTGGGCTGGCCCCTCAAAGTTTATGCCTTTTGACCTCCTTCACCCAGTTCCCACTCCCACCCCTGCCATTCTGGCGACCTCCAATCTGTTCTCTATGAGCCTGGATTTTTTTGTTTTTGTTTCTGTTTTATATTCCACATATTAATAAGACTGTATGGTGTTTGTCTTTCTCTTTCTGGCTTATTTCACTTAGCATAATGCCTTCCAGGTCCACCCATGTTGTCGCAAATGGCAAGATTTCATTCTTTTTTTATGGCTGATTAATATTCCACTGTATATATCTATACCACACTTTCTTTAGCCATTCATCCATTGATGGACACTTAAGTTATTTCCATGTCTTGGCTATTGTATTCTGCTGTGAACGTGGGGGTGCATATATGTTTTTGAGCTAGTGTGTTTGTTTTATTCAGATGAATACCCAGAAGTGGAATAGCTGGATCATGTGGTAGTTCTAGTTTTAATTTTTTGAGGCTCCTTCATACTGTTTTCCATAGTTGCTGCACCAGTTTACACTCCCACCAACAGTGCTCAAGGGTTCCTTTTTCTCCACATCTTTGCCGGCATTTATCATCTCTTGTCTTTTTGATAATAGCCATTCTAACAGGTGTGAGGTGGTTTTGTATGTCTTCTTTGGAAAAATGTCTATCCTCTGCCCTTTTTTCTTTTTGGTGAGGAAGATTCACCCTGAGTTAACATTTGTTGCCCGTCTTCCTCTCTTTGCTTGAGGAGGATTCGCCTTGAGCTATTATCTGTGCCAGCCTTCCTCCATTTTGCATGTGAGCCACTACCACAGCATGGCCACTAAGGAGATCTCATGATCTCACTGAGGAGAGATCCGCCTCTGGGAACCAAACCCAGGCTGCCAGAGTGGCATGGGCTGAACTTAAACACTAGGCCAGGGGGCCAGACCCTCTCTGCCTATTTTTTAATTGGATTGGTTGTTTTTCTACTGTTGAGTTGTATGAGTTCTTTATGTATTTTGGATATTAACCCCTTATGAGATATGTGTAAATACATCTGATTGCAATTATTTTCTCCCATTTGGTAGGTTGCCTTTTCATTTTGTTGATGGCTTCCTTGGCTGTGCAGAGGCTTTTTAATTTTTAGTTTGATGTACTCCCACTTGTTTATTTCAGTTTTGTAGCCTTTGCTTTTGGTGTCAAATCTGAAAAATTATCACCAAGACCAATGGATTAATGTCAAGGAGCTTACCATTTGTGTTTTTTTCCTAGGAGTTTTAAGGTTTCAGGTCTTATATTTACATCTTTAATCACTTTGAGTTAATTTTTGTATATGGTGTAAGATAGGGATCCAGTTTCATTCTTTTGCATGTGGCTGTCCAGTTGTCCCATCACCATGTATTGAAGAAACTGTCCTTTCCTCATTCTGTGGCTTGGCTCCTTTGTCATAAACTAATTGACCATATATATATGTGGTTTTATTTCTAGGCTCTCTATTCTGTTCCGTTAATCTGTGTGTCTGTTTTTATACCAATACCATACTGTTTTGATTACATAACTTTGTAATATAGTTTGAAATCAGGGAGCATGATACCTCCAGCTTTGTTCTTCTTTCTCAGGATTGCTTTGGCTATTTAGGGTCTTTTGTGGTTCCCTAAAAATTTTAGGATTGTTTTTTCTATTTCTGTGAAAAATGCTATTGGAATTTTGATAGGGCTTGCATTGACTCTGTAGATGGCTTTGGGTACTATGGACATTTTAACGATATTAATTCTTCCAATCAATGAGCACAGAGTATCTTTCCATTTATTTATGTCTTCCTCAATTTCTTCCAATATCTTGTAGTTTTCAGTGTATAGATACTTTCCGTCCTTGGTTAAACTTATTCCTAGGTATTTCATTCTTTTTGCTGTATTTGTAAATGGGATTGTTTTTGTACTTTCTCTTTGATAGTTCGTTATTAGTGTATAGAAACATGACGTATTTTTGTATATTGATTTTGTATCTGCGACTTTACCGAATTTTTTATTAGTTCTAACAGTTTTTTGGTTGAGTCTTTAGAGTTTTCTATATATATTATGTCATCTGCAAACAGTGACAGTTTTACTTCTTCCTTTTCAATTTGAATGCCTTTTATTTCTTTTTCTTGCCTCTTTCGTCTGACTGGGACTTCCAACACTATGTTGAATAAAAGCGGCGAGAGTAGGCACCATTGTCTTGTTCCTGATCTTAGAGAAAAAGCTTTCAGCTTTCCACTGTTGAGTACGATGTTAGCTGTGGGTTTCTCATATATGACTTTATTATGATATGTTTACAGTTTTAACAAGGTGAAAAATTCTTTCTACTTAAATTTTTGCTCAAGAAGGAACTTAGTACAAATATTGAATCATTATGTTGTACACCTGACACTAATATAAACTTATATGTCACTTATACTTTAACTTAAAAACAGAACTTAGTGGTTATTTAGTATTTAAAGTTTTGCTTACATTTGGAATAATGTTATTTGTACTGGTATGTTTAGGAAAGTTTCCCTAAGACATAGCAGCCAGTCAAATGGAAGTCAATTGTAAGGTGTAGAAAAGGCACTTTAGGAGGAATGTGGTCTGTATAAATACTTGTGACACCTTATTGATCAAGGCTACCCTCAAAATGAAGGAACGAATGAATTTATACTTACATTAGTAAGAGTTTGGAGTATTGTGTTAGTGTGAATGATAATTAGCAGTTAACATTTTTATTCACTTTCAAGTTTGGTTTAGTGCCCCTCCAGAGCTACTCACCAAGTGTTTTGGGAGGTGTGTCTATTAAGTATGAGCTTTGGCTGCATTTTTCCTTCTTTGGTAATAATGAAGGAATGGCGATTCCTATTTCGGCTCACAAAGATACATTAGACAACAGGCGATCAGGCAGGCCCCATTTGCCCCTCTTCCCCACTTAGAAAATCCACTCACTCTCTCTTTTTCTCTCTCCTCCTTCCCTCTGTCTCTTCCTTTTTCATTCTTGTTCATACACAATTTAAAAATGTTCATTTATTAATCTATAAGTCCTGCCTGGGCTTTGGGAGCAGATAGTGATGCTACAAATCAATAACCGTGACAGCAGAGTTAGTGGGGCCACAGGGAAAGGGAGCAGGGGCTAGGAGAGAACTGGTGTGAGAGTTTGACCTGGTGATTTCTGAGGCCTTTTCAAGTAGAAATATAGAATGTAGGTCTGAAAGGGGGCCAAAAAAAGATAACCTCATGCAGCGCTCTCATACTGCATATTTAGGAAATGAAGGCCAGGTGATTTTTCTTAAAAGGGCAACTTAGTGACAGTTGGATGCCTCGCCCCTCAAGTTCTTAGATCCGGAGATTTGATCTGTTCTCTCTTCTGTTAAAGTTTCCTCTAAAGAAAATACCTGTAATATAATGTCACATCTTAGATGCTGTGTGTGAAAGTGTCTTGCACGTTGTAAGTACGAAGCGAAAAGTGAGTTGATTCTGTTAGCTGACTAATTCTCCATTAGATGACATGCAGTCGCGGTCAGCAGCACATTTCGTGATCCTTATGTAAGAGGCCCAAAGGCAGAGTAGAGTCCTCTGCACCTGACAGAATTCCACTCCAGCCTATAGGATACACTCACAAATGTTTGTTATATGATGAATTATGCATATTAATTATATTTGAGATTCCCTTTCGAGAAGGTAAGGGCTTTTAAATTAATTTTGTGGTGTCTATTATGGATTTACTGGCATATCTACTCAGTGGACTCAGACACTTAATGGTTAGATGTTTTTGCCATTGCTGGCAAGGTTTGTAAATGCACCACGACACAAGGTTAAGTTAATTGTTCAGAACAATTTTGACCTTGTTTACATGGTGGCTGGATCCAAAAAATAGATCTGACTATAAATGTGGAAAAAACAAGACTCAAAATAAACTACTTTATATTAAGGATGCTTCTGTCACCCTGAGTGAGAGCTGAAGAGATGAATGTCTATGAGGTGACTTGTGAATATATGTTCTTTAATATAGTGCTCTTTAAACTTGGGTACATAAAAACTGTCCAGTAGACATGGGAACACAGGTAAGAGAGAATCAGTTTTCTAGAGACTCTTCTTTAGTATGTACTTCTCCCTAAAATGGTTCTAGCTATGAATACTCTTGTGTTTATCCTTTTTCACCTCTGCTTGACAGTTGCCTTCTGCCACTTAAAAAAAAAGGCCTAGCTCTCCCCCATAGCCTTGTTGGTACATTGCACAGGCCTAGAAACCTCCAGGGGTGGAGGGCAAACAGTAGTCAATTCTAACTACTAGTCTTAGGGAAGCCTCATTTAATGAGGGGGTAATGCAGTTTCTCAATATTATTTTAAGGCATAGAAAAGGAAATAAAAGTTGAGGACCATTGCTTTTAGATATTGTGAGTTTTTCTAACCAATTTGAAATTCATTTGGTAACTAGTTTTAGGATTAATTTTTAACTGATATCTTTTTCAAACATGGTTTTTCTCTGATAACACTTCCAGTGGTGCATATTTAATTCTGTACTTAAAAGTCTGCTTGATCTGAATATCTCCATGAAGCAGCATTGTACTTGAAAAAGATTGCCATGGTGTTGATGGTGTCATAATTCTTTCTGTGTGCAAGTTTCACTGTGGTCCCTGTCAGTTTCACTAAGGGAAGTTGGAAGCTATGTTATCCTTGATACTTTTCATCATAATTCAAGGAGCACAGAAAAAGAATCATTGGAGTTTAGAGATGATTGAACTAAAATACACAAATTCCATAAACTGCAAAATGTGCTTCTTGCGGGGGGAGCAGGGCAAGAGAGAGAGAGAGACTCATGGTTACACAATGCGTGGTAATGGAGAAAACCTCAGAGAACCATGCGTGGGCTGTCAGTGATGGTGCTAAGCCTTGAATAAAATTGTATTTTATATCTTGATGAGAAGCAATCAAAAGTGAGGAACAAAGACTTAAAAGTAAATTTAGACCAACATACCTTGACCTCTGTAATTTAAGCAATTTACTTTGTTTTCTCATTCTTAAAAATGAACTTCAAATTTGAAGAATCATTCTGTCTTGTTTAGTCTCACTGGAGATATTTAATTGTTGTCTAGCTCCTGGGTTAAGATGCAGAAATTTCAGGTAGAGAAAAGACTGGTAATGTGCAAAGCAGTGATATTTAACCAAGGGTTTGTATCAGAGTCACGTGTGGAACATTTGGAAATATTTGTGTACAGTCATGCACTGTATAATGAATGACATTTCGGTCAATGATGGACTGCCTATATGATGGCGGTCCCATAAGATTATAATGGAGCTGAAAATTTTCTACTGCCTAGTTACGTCGTAGCCATTATAATGTCATACACAACACATTACTCACGTGTTGTGATGATGCTATGTAAACAAAATTACTGCACTGCCAGTTGTATAAAAGTAAAGCACATACAATTGTGTACAGTATGTAATACTTGGTAATGATAATAAACAACTGTGTTACTGGTTTATGTATTTACTGTACTATACTTTTTATCATTATTTTAGGGTATACTCTTTCTACTTACAAAAAACTAAAATTTACTGTAAAACAGTAGGCTGTGTTAGGGGCCAGCAGCAGCCTCATTTATCTCATGTTTACCACGTCTCTGGCTGGCATCATTTCTCTTGTGGTTGATTTACTCTTCTGTTGTTTTGTTCATCACGGCCCCTAAGGATACAAAATCCACTGCTAATGTTGCCAGTAAGAGACCACATTGAGTAATTGACCTGGAAACAAAGTTAAAATTGATTAAAGACTATGAAGGTGGAAAATGAGTGATGGTTATTGCTTGCCAGTCAGGCATGTCCCATTCCACCATAGCTATGATCTTGAAGAACAAGAACAAAGTGATGGATGCTGTTAAAGGATCTGCTTCATTGAGGCAACAAGACTAACAAAAATTTGAGAAGGGCCTATATCAGACATGAAGAAACTTCTAATGACCTGGATTGACAACCAGACACCAAAGCGTATTCCTCTCAGCGCCATGATGGTCATGCCAAAGCAAAAAGTTTGTGATATTGAAGGAAAATGTTGGATGCGACCACAATGTTGAATTTACTGCCAGCTCTAGGTAGTTTAAATGATTCAAGAAGTGTTATTCATTACATAATGTGAAAGTGAGTGATGAGTCTGTGAGTGCTGATGCGAAGGCAGCTGAAGAATTTTTGGAAACCCTAGATGAGCTGATTGTGGAGGAAAATTACTTGCCAGAGCAAATGTTCAATATGGATGAAACCTTCCTATTCTGGAAACGGATGCCTGAAAGAACTTTCATCCATAAGGAGGGCACGTCAGTGCCAGGTTTCAAGGCTTTCAAGGACAGGATAACAGTCTTGCTTGGGGACAATGTTGCAGGCTACAAATTGAAACCCTATCTCATCTAGCACAGTGAGACCCCAGGACCTTGAAGAACATCAGTAAGCACACACTGCCAGTGTACTACAGGAACAGTAAGAAGTCATGGATGACCCAGCTCCTCTACCAAAATGCCCTCCTAAATTGCTGTGCCAGCAAGATGGGGAGAAGTACTGTTTGGAGAAGAACATACCTGTCAAGATTTTGGGTTTTGTTGATAATGCTCCCAGACATCCTCCTTTTATTGGTGATCTTCTTCCCAATATCAAAGTGGTGTTTCTCCCTTCAAACACCACCGCTTTGATCCAACCAATGGATCAGAGTTATAGCAGCTTTTAAGACCTACTACCTGAAGAGGACCTTTGCCCAGGATGTTGCTGCAACTAAGGAAGACACTGAGAAGACACTGAGGTAGTTCTGGAAGGATTACAACATCTCTGACTGCATCAAGAACCTTGCTTGTGCTTAGGGTGATGTCACCAAGGAGTGTACGAATGGCATCTGGAAGAAGACACTTGAGGATCATCTGTGATTTCAAAGGATTTGCCAAGGATGAGGATGTTGCAAAAATCAACCAGGCCGTGGATGAGATGGCAAACAGCTCTACCCTGGGTGTGGGTGAGGATGACACCGGCGAGCTCCTAGAGGTGCTTCCTGAGGGACCAACTCATGAAGAGTTGCTGGAACTGGAACAGGAATGCAGAGCTGAAGAAGAGGCAAGAGGAAAGGAAACTGCAGGAGAAGAAAAAGAAGAACCCCCGAGAAGATTCACAGTGAAGGGTTTAGCAGAAGCTTTTGCAGACCTCAACAAGCTCCTTAAGAATTTGAAAACATGGACCCCAACACCAAAAGGTTTTCAGTAATAGAAATGAATGTTCTTGGTACATTATCTGCTTACAAGCAAATCTATGATGAGAAAAAGGAACAAACCAAACTACCATGGACACACTTCTGAAAAGAGTGACACCTCCTCGAGAAGAGCCTCAGGCAGGTCCTTCAGGAGGTGTTCCAGAAGAAGGCATTGTTATCACAGGAGATGACAGCTCCATGCTGTCATTGCCCCTGAAAACCTTCCAGTGGGACAAGATGTGGAGATGGAAGACAGTGATTCTGATGATCCTGATCCTTTGTGGGCCTAGGCTGATGTGCGTTTTTGTCTTAGTTTTTAACGAAAATGTTTAAAAAGTAAAAAAAATAAATAAATTTTAAAAATCGGAAAAAGTTTATAGAATAAGTATGTAAAGAAAGAAAATATTTTTGTACAGCTGTACAATGTGTTTGCATTTTAAGCTAAGTGTTATTACAAAAGAGTCAAAAAGTTAAAAAAATTAGAAAGTTTAGAAAGTAAAAATGTTACAGTAAGCTAAGGTTAATTCATTATTGCAGAAGGAAAAGTACTTTCTATAAGTTTAGTTTATAAGTTCTAAGTTTTATAAGTTGAAAGTTTAGCGCAGTGTTGCACACTCAACAGCAGCGCACGGGAACGTCCTAGGCCGTCACCTTCCCTCCCCGCTCACTGACGCCCCAGAGCAACTTCCAGTTCCGTGAGCTCCATTCGTGGTGAGTGCCCTATACAGAGGCACCATCTTTTATCTTTTATACTGCATTTTTACTATATGTTTGCTATGTTTAGCTATGTTTAAATACATGAATACTTACCATTGTGGTGCAGTTGCCTGCAGTATTCAGTACAGTAACATGCTGCGTACATTTGTGGCCTGGGAGCAACAGGCTATACCGAATAGCCCAGGTGTGTAGTGAGCTACACCATCTAGGTTTGTGGAAGTACACTCTGACGTTCGCACAACGAGATCACTTAACAGCGCATTTCTCAGAACGTATCCCTGTTAAACGACGCATGACTGTATAGGTTCCTCATTAAGGAATCTGAGTCTATCTGGCATGGGTTCAATAATCAATATTTTTAAAAAGTCCTTGGCTGATTCTGGTGTATACCCTCATGCCGTCAGCTGAGACCACTATGGTAAAAGCCTTTTACCTAGGGACTGACTCTGGAAATACTTCTGAAACCGAACCTGTGGGTCTGACATTCTTGATTGAGATATGTGTCTTCCATTTATTCTCTGATGTTTTTTATTCCTAGGGCTGCTGTAACAGATTACCACAAATTAGTGTCTTAAAACAACAGAAATTTATTCTCTCTCAATTTTAGAGGCCAGAAATTGGAAGTCAAGGTGTGTCGACAGGATTGTGTTCCCTCTGGATGGCCTAGGAGAGCATCTCTCCCTGCCTCCTCCAACTTCTGGTGCTTGCCGTGTTCTTGGCCTTGTGTCTGTATCACTGCAATTTTTGTATCCTCACATTGCTGTCTCTCCCTCTGTCTGTCTTAAATCTCCCTCTACCACCTTCTTACATAAGCACCACCAGCCCAGACACTCTCCCCATTCAACATCGTTAACTTAATTATGTCTGCAACCTTTTTGCTGTAATATACAGAAACATCCACAGGTCCCAGGAATTAGGACCTGGACATCTTTTGGGGTCCATTGTAGCATACCACAGCCGGTTATCACCTCAGTGCATGTGATTCACATGGGCTGCTGTGGCCCATTAAGTTTGGGTACTTTTCTCCACTTATCCCCGACTACCATGGCCACAGGGAAATGGCAGCCTGCCATAACATTGTTTACCCACAGACCTCACTGTCTTGGAGCTAGGTCAGATAACTTCTCACATAGCTAGAGATAAATTATTTTGCTGAACTACAGGCTGCACCTCCAGTTTCAGCCGTTCATATGCCAAATAACTTTTGCTCATAAGTGGACTGAGAGTATAGAGTCAGTGCAGCAAACCCATCATCCTCACTGACAAAGGTATTTCAAGCGTGTGTCATAGCAACAGTGGCTCTTGTTTAAAGCTCATCTTTTAAGAATGGAATACGACTGTGACCAGCATTGTTTGAATCTATTCTGAGAAAGGCATAAGGCTTGTTACCTTACCACACGGGCCTTGACTTGAGCCAGGCTTACGATACCATAAAGTTTGGTCTTAGGAGGAGAGAATGTAGTTTGTTGTACAGCAAAGAATGTACAGAGTTTGTGAAAACTACATACAGGACCGTGAGAGAATTTAATTGACATCAGGCTCCATTTTTTTCATGAAAGGAAGCATTTGTTTCATGATCTCTAAGGCTCTTTCAGCTCTGAAATTTCATTCTGTTGTTTCTTGAATGGAAATTAGAGAGTTTTGACAGTTTGTCCTGGAAACATTATTGCTAAGAGACTTGTTCTTGTGCCATTAGTAGGCAGGTACGAGAGTGGTTGTAAATATAACTTTAACCTGGAGCTTTCTTGATTGTGTGGTGGGAACATAAAAGTATTTTGGAAGAAACAACTGATAGAAAAATTCTGACAGTCCTAGGATTCAGGTGAGTATGTTTTATGTTACCATAAACTATACCCATCCTTGGACTTATGTATAGTGTTTCTGCACTCAAAGAATTAAATATTTTATACCAATGCAGGTTACTAAGATTGGGAGTTTCATGCCCTGGTTCCTCCTCACTGTTTGTGATGCTTTGGGAATATCCAAGTGCAGCTGACATATGGATCTGAAGTTCACATGGGCTGAAGATAATCCCTTAGGTTCACTCACCTTTAAGGGATAAGAGGAGGAAGATATGAGTAATAAGGATTATCCAAGTAGACAGTAGAAACTTCAGGACACTATGTATTGTGTCACAGAAAACAAGGAAGAAAATATTTGAGAGTATTCAGTGCTGCTGAAAGGTGAGGAGATGCAGGGACACTAAAAGGTGGCCTTAAATTTAGCATGAAGCTGATAAATTTATTGTGATCAGTTTTATTGAAGGAACAGAAATGAAAGCTAGATGGCCTGAGTTGAGGAGACTAAGTGGAGATAAGAATCATGTAAACCTCTCAGAAACTTGGCTGAAAAAGAAGGAGGAGCAGAGGGTCGTAACTAAGTAGTGAGGTGGTGTTGGGAGAGACTTGCACGTGTTTGAAAGCTGATAGAGAGGAACCCATAAAGGAGGAGATGTTACCTCAGAAAGGGAAGTATCAGGACCAGTGCTAGAGGCTTAGCCTTGCAGAGATGGGACACCCCTTCCCTTTCCATCAGAAGGGAGGAAAGAATAGATGCCAGTGCAGATACATTTTAGGGAAGATGGCAAAAAGTTAAAGGAGGCTCGTGAATGAAAGCTCTGCTGAAGTTTGAGACGATGAATGCTCAGTAGCATTAATTTGTGCTATTGTTTGATTTTCTTTGTTGGGCTGAATTAGTCAGGTACAGGTAGGGGAGACAGTGAAGCTCAGGAGGTTTACACCAGCGACTAGGTCAGCGCTACCTCCTCTTTAAAAGATATCCCAGTCTCCTTGACTTTAGGCATGGGCCCAGTCATAGACCCTTATCTCCTAGCTGTGTGGATTAGTCCATCGGCAGGATACCACATCAACTGGAATCGTTTCAAACTGGAGCTGGGAGAAAGAACTGTTTGTTTCCTCTTGTTGAGAGACACAAAGATGTAAATGGGTGTTGCTTGTTGTGGACATGTTTCCTGTGTGGTAAAGAAACAAGGAGTAGAGATGTTTGGGTGGAAAGAGGAGAAGAATTGAGAGGAGAGGAGGAAGAGTTGTAAATTCCTGTGTCCCTGAGGCCAGTTCCATCCATATCATTTTATTATTTGGCTACATAAACTATTAGGTCCCCCTTACCCTTAACGTAGTTAGAGTTTGTGTTTGTATTTGAAACTATGGAAACTTTAACTAATATGTGGGATACAAATTTGGAAAGGTCAGAGTAGGATTGGTCAAGAGTTACAGTGTTTCTGCTCAGGGACAACAGAAAGGCAGTGGGACAAAGAAGTACCACTGGATGAGGTCGCAGAGTGCGGGGTCCAGGCTACACAGGAAAGGAAGTGATGACTGTTGGGCTAGCGATAAAGAGGAGTCAAGGAATTCAGTTCTCAGCTAAGCTAAGAAGATCTGTGATGGGGGTGTATGAGCATTGGATGCATCTGCAAAGCAAATTTCCCTTTTTTAAAAAACATACTAGATCATAAAGCTCTAAAAAGATTCAGGAAAATCCCGTTGTAATTTTGTGATGGAAAAAGATAAGGATTATATCCACTTTTTAAATTTGTTGTGTTGTGTTATATACATAAGGAGAAGACTTGACCTACAAGATGCAAATTTGTTGAATATTCCAAGATACTTTATAATAGATTTTTGTTGTACAGTATACAGCTGATTGAGTAACAGGAATTGACTAATTTGGAACTCAGTATCTCTTTAAGCAAAATGTCCTCATGGGCAAAAAATTTGTTCTGGAACAGAACTTAATGTATTAGAAAATTGTTAGATGCTTTGATATTGTTTTCAATGATCTACCTTTAAGAACAGATCTTTTTTTGTCTTTCGCACATCGTTAAGTTACTCTGGGTTGTATTGAGTATGATCGTATTTAAGAACCTTCAATGATCTGTCTCTTCTCTGTTGGATTTTCTCAGCCCACTGTTACTTGTGGGTTCAAAATGGCTCACACAAGTAATAGAACACGTTTAAAAAACGTTAATCCATCAAAAGTCTCCTGAGGCTTGGGTTAGACTTTGGCTTTCTCTGCACTTCTGTAAGTGCAGCTCGTGAGATATTAGCTATATGATAGGTTATTGTAGTTCTCCAGTAAATTTGAGTTCCTCAGAAAAGAATATTTAATTTATAGCATGGTCTTTGTGCTTCAATTACCCCTTATTTTAATTTGATGTTCTATCATTTTTATATTTGAGGATGTGTTTCACCATGTCCTGATAGTGATAAAATGTGTCCTGATTTTTATTAGCTCCCATAATTATCCAATAGTTAAATTTATTGTTGTAGCCCCAGTGAAGAACTCCCACAGAGTCTGTCAGCATGCTGGCTAATGATACATGTATAGAGTCTTAAACAGTGTAAAATCTGTAACCTAAGTATATTTGTACTGAATCTGGAAGTGTTTTGCTGAAAGGGGGATTCACCACTGGTGTGCAGTCTGTGCGCGCACGCACGCGAACTGTCTCTTACACTTGGACGAGATGCTAGACTGCAGAAGGTAGAAGTACTAGGCAGTGCTACCTCTGCTCTGCCGTGCCACCTGGAGAACTTTCTGAACGTGCCATTTCCTCATTTGAAAGATGAGGGTTTGGATGGCACCTGATCTTCCTATTTCCCATCTCAAAGTATTTGAAATCTTTGCCAAGTCTAATAGTCCAAGTCCTTCTTGGAAGAAAAATGTTCCAACTTCAGCATAATGTTACTATGCGCATAGTTATCCTTTTCTTCAATATCATTTACTGTTGCTTTTGTGTTTTCTTTATAACATCTTACTTAAAATTAAGAAAGCAGAGATGTGGAGTAGCATCTTCTTGGATAGTTGTCATAGAACAGCTTGATTACACGGAGCTTGTGTGTCATGCCAGACCTGGGAGGATCAGCGAGGCAGTCTTCTGATGACTTGCCTGTGTCATTATTGCCACCAAAGCTCTGAAGAAGCTTTCTGTCTCCCTCCACCACCTCACACACACCAGTGTTGCACTCACTAACTGAGAAGCAGGAGTATGAAGTTAGACCAATAAAAGCTGCTTAAGTCATTGGTATAGAAACTCCGAAATTGTTCTAAGATGGTTTTCCATAATCTAGCTTCAGCCCACCTTCCATGTATCTTGCTCATTAAGTTATAATGAAAACAGTTGTATTTATTGTTGAAATGATGAATGAAATTAGTGAAAAGATATGAGTGCGGCAATATCCAAACTAGTGAAACTACAAGACCGTATTTTGAATAAATCGTCTAATTTTAATCATATCCTAATATTTTACTATGGTCAAAGGTAATACAGTGTTGTATGTCTTATTATAAAAGACATTTCTTACTTTGTGAAAAATCTCTGTTTCACAACACACTGTTCACTTGCCTCCCCTGTGTGTTCCTCATCTCTGCGTAGCCAACAGGATGACCAAGCCTGGGGCCTGGAGCTTGCTTTGCTGAATCACTCAAGCCTTTTGGCTTTGGTAATTTGCTGAATTCAAAATGTTGAACAGAATGAGAATAATAATTCCGTCTTGTTTTCTTCCTTTACAGGCTCTGTACAACTCAATCAAGAATGAGAAGCTTGAATGGGCAGTGTAAGTATGCTGGATGTCAGCCTTTTGATAAATGAACTACTTGCTCTTTTCCTACTGTTTTTCTTTATGCCTTGGAGCTGATCCTAAAGGATTAAATATGCATGGCCAGTTCTCATTTTACCCAATGTCTTACCTACTTTGTATAAAACCTAAGTAAACCCTGAGTATCCTGTGTCTTTTTCTTGGTACCCAGCATGTTCCTATTCTGCTTTTTTTTTTTTTTTTTGAGGAAGATTAGCCCTGAGCTAACTACTGCCAGTCCTTCTCTTTTTGCTGAGGAAGATTGGCCCTGAGCTAACATCCATACCCATCTTCCTTACTTTATACGTGGGATGCCCACCACAGCATGGCTTTTGCCAAGCAGTGCCATGTCTGCACCCGGGATGCAAGCCGCAGAACCGTGGGACCACCAAGAAGCGGAACGTGTGAACTTTACCGCTGTGCCACCGGGTGGGCCCCGCTATTCTGCTTTTAATCTGGTTGCTATGCCTGTAGCCAATTAACTGTCTTTTTAATGTATCCATTTAAAAATAGCATTCTAAAAGAGAATCTAAAAGAAAACTCACATTCCAAATTCCAATACAAATGATTTTGATGCCATCCACTTATTTTAATTCTCTCCTTCCTGTCATCATAGATCAAGGCTTTTCAATTCTATTTCCTACGACACTAATTATACTAGAATATTGATAGATAAGCTTCAGAAATGATGGATTAAATAAAACTAAAAAAATTTTTACTGCAAAACTTCCACGAGCTTATATAACACCAACATATATTGTCAATCTCCAAGAGAGGAATAGAATTTGCAGTGTTTCCTAAGCCTGTTTGACAGTAAAATGTAGTGTTTCAAAGTACATACTTTGAGAGATATTATTACAGATAAATTACACCTAACTCTAAGTAGGTCAACAATACCACTCGTTAAATGTTCACTAATCAGTGTAGCAGTTAAGAATTTAATTTGTTAAGGAAGAATCTTTACTAAGAATTCAATCAAGTTGTCAGGAAATTAGGTCAAAATAATAGAACTACATGTGAAATTTATTTTTGATTTTTGCTGATATTAAGCATTCATAAATATTTTTCTGCCATATGACCCAACATGGCAGCCAGCAGTGAACTTAGGTTTACAGAATCATAACTTGGGAGATAGATCTATTCCTTCTTATGCACATTGGAGAAAAGTGGCTTAGCAGCTGACTGCATCTCACACATATTATGCCAGAATGAATAAGAAATATCAATACCATTTTAATTGTTTCCACTAATTGTAAGGCCATACATATGATACTGATTTAAATTAGAGATTCACAGTTTAAGTTGAGACTGTAATATTTGCAAGTGTTATGTGATGCTTTATGTGTCTGTGTGTATGTACAACGTGAGACTCACTTATAGACAATCTACCGTTTCAAGGAAAACACATTAAGATCAATATGAATGTATAGTTGAAGATCCAAAGTGATCATTTTTGGACTTATCTCTCATGAATGAAAGTGAGTTTTCTAGAAAAATTTCATAAGTGATATACTTAGAATCATGATGAAATATTAAAGGCATATCCTAACCTATGGAGAATATCTGCTCTAGAGAAAATTAATAAAAATGAAACAATTATACATGTATTCACATTAGGGGAAAGAATGTTTTGAAGATTCTTTTATAAAGTTATTTTGAACAGCAACTAAATACACTCCTGAGAATCTGTTTTGCAAATGTGGTTTTAATGTGTTGAATTTGTTACAGTAGGTTTTATTTATATTTATGTGTAGTGGCAATTTGGTGCAAGAAAACTTTATCTTGGGCCCTATCCATGGGTGGAGTGGGTGGGAGTTTCCCCCAAGAACTGGATTCTACCGTGGCTCTCTTGTCAAGTCAACAGAGCATTGTGTTGAGGTTCTCAGATTTCAGAGGCAGATGGATTTGGGTTTGAATTCCTGCTCTGACATGTACTAACTGGGTCACTGACCATGTTAACCTCTAGGCCTCAGTTTCCTCTTATGTATGATGACCAATTATTGAGCTTCATATTGCCCTCAGGATCACCTGTGAAATGTTCTAAAACACTCAGCATAAAGCGAGTTATCCCTCAAATGGTAACTCATATTGAAGCTCATAAAGCTCTCATTTCTATCTTGTCATTTTTCCTTTTATTTCTCTTGTTCATATGCTTTTATATTCACATTTATTTATCACCTTACCAAATAAGGCACTACAATAGTTTATCATATAATTAACTTGTTTTACCTATAAAATGAAAGCATTGGATGAAATCACAACTGTCCAGTTTTAATATTCTGTAAATTTTCAAATTTCACAATTTATCAGTGTTTCTCAAGATGACTTCCTCTGGAAAGAACACTGCTCTCTCCAGAGGATATAAAACAAAAAGGATTTATGGGTCAATCTGATGTACTGTTTGAATTTCTATAGGAGATAAAGGGCCAATACCCCAGCCTTTTTGATCATTGAGTCCTGTTTTGATCCTAAAGTACCTTTTAATAGCTACTAAAACTAATAATCCCTGGAACACACTTTAGAAAACCCTGCTGTATGTCCATTTATATGATCCTTCAAATCAAGAACTAAGCTTTTTCCTTGATAAGTATGTGCATGTATATAATGATGTATGACACTGTGCTCACCCAGGTCTCTTTGTACCTCTCTGATCACATTTTCTCTGGCTCATTTTCCTCCTGTTACCCATTAGTGTTGGTACCTCCCAAAGATCAGCACTTAGAATTGTCTTCTTTCACTAAAGTCTCTTTCTCAGCAATTTCGTTCATTTTTAGATCTTCATCTGCCCTCTCTGCAAAAATTCTTCCCAAATATATACACAGCTCTGACCTCTTTCCCAAGTTTCAGTTCAACGTTTGCAGTTTCCTGCAGGACATCTCCACTGGCACTTCACGCTCGTCATCTGTCTCTAAACTTTTTCATATGTTCTCCATTTCAGTTAACGACATCAGTGTTTTCCTACCTACCCTAGATTTTGGCCTCTACCTTATCTTTGACTCCTCCCACACCACCTCGCTCACTGCTCCAGAGATGGCTGCAAACAGCCCCTTCCTTTCCTCCTGCTGCTGTGGTCTGAAGTGGGACAGGCATACTTTTGGCCTCCTAATATGTGCCTCCGTCACCAGCTTCCTTCCTGTACTTTAACCTCTCTGAAGCACTCCTCTGCTCTAAGACTTCTGTTAGGCTCTGCACATTCTGTCAGCAATCTGTTTATTCCCCAGAGTTTGTCTTCACACAGCCTACCTTTCAACTAAGCTGCTACTAGGCATGATTCCTTGGACTTGCCACGCGGCTTCCTGCCTTTTTGCTGGTACTCCTGAGGTGACCTTTGCCTAGAATCTACATCCCTTCTACTCCTTTGTGTTCAAAGCCTACCGTTCTCTACAGCCCACTCATAATCTGTTCCGTGAGCTCTTTTCCTGATCTTACCAACCAGAAGTAATCTCAGCCCTTTAAACATCCATTTTACTGTATCTGATGAACCATCAGCTTCACTCCCCACTGTAGTTATAGGAGTGTTCTGTTGGACTGCAAGCTCACTAAGGGAATGCTGTGTGTCTGGATTTGTCCCTTTGTATCCTCCAGTGCTGAGCATGATGCTTATATGTAGTGAAGTCGAAATAAAAGGCTCTAAAAAGTATAATACAAGGAACTGCATTTCCTAAAAGACCAGCTTACAATTGTGTAGTTTACACAACAGTTATAGGAAAGATGCTGCTACTGTAGAATTTATGGGCTAACGTATCCTTGCATGGAGGTATCTTGATGTTGATTTTAGAACCTTAGAAAAAACTGAATTATAAAATCATGGAATGTTATAACTGGAGAGACCTTGGAGGTGTTTAGTTCATTGGTTTTCTGACTGGGTTCCATAGAGCCCTAGGGTTCCAGGGAGATGCCTGGGGGCTTCCTAGGTGATGTGAGTAAGGAGAAAGGGGGAAAATGACAGAGACCCAGTTCTACCTCCTGCAAGCATTATGAATGTTTTAACTGGCCAAAGCATCCCCACTTTTATCTTTTTGAAAATATATATTTGGAGTTCCACTTAACGTATTTTTTTTAAAGGTGTCTTTACAGTCACGCTGCGTAACAACATTTCGGTCAACGACGGACCACATATATATGACCCATAAGATTAGTACCATACAACCCCTAAGTGTGCAGTAGGCTATACCAGCTAGGGTGGTGTAAGTACATTCTGCAACATTTGCACAACAATGAAGTCGCCTAACGACGCCTTCCTCAGAACATATTCCCGTGCGTGGTAAAGCGATGTATCACTGCACTCAGAAATTTCTGTTTGAAAAGAACTACTCCAGTTTAATGTTCTCGTTTCACGTATGAGGAAAATGCAGTCAAGAAGCATTACTTACCAGGTCCAGAGTCACACAGTGAGTGTAGTGGCAAAGCCAGGGTCTGCTTCCACGCCTGTCCTGGCTCCCCGTGGCAGCACCCTGCTGCCTCACTTCTCTGGAGCCGCACACTCTTTGCCAGGCGGGGATCACGTCTGAAGGTTTCTGTGCCAGCCTTTGACACAGTGAAAATTAAGAGTGTTTTATATTAAAGGTTTAGTCTCATTAAATGCTCCTAGAATTACTAATGTTTTTCCCCCCAGGCATTTAAAAATTCATCTATTCCACAAATAGTCTTTAAGCAGCTACTTCTGCGCCTGGCCCAGTACTGTGCCCCACATACAAATATGAAAAAGATGTAGGTTCTGTGCCTAATGAGAACACAGATGGGAGTATATGGGAGGGAGTGGATTGTACAACGATGAAAACATAAAAATTGTAGTGCAGAATGCGATTAGCCAAACAGCCTTGTGGAATGTCTCAGCTCCCTCATGCAGGACGATTACCGTTTTTTCCGCAGTTCCCTTGCTCAGTTGTTCGTTATTCATAAAGCGTCTGTTTGTTGAACTACTTTGTACTGGGCAGAATGCTGGAAGTTTGGAGAGAACAAATGTGTATAAGACATTTTCCCTGGCCTTAAGAAATTTTACGGTCTAATACAAATGATTAAAAAAAATTAGAAGTAGTTACTCTCTCTGTTCGGGATGGGATGGGGTGAGGTGAGTTCAAGTGGATATAGGAGCTTATAACTTATGTTAGAATTGTTTAGCATTGTTTAAAATTTAGGTACATGAGAAGCTTCAGAGAATACAATTAACAGAAAAAGGAAACTAAAATAAGTGCATTAGGAAAATTAATGGTCTTCTCTTTCTGCCTTTTGACTTCCATGTTTATTGCTGTTATTGTCTGAGTGTTTGGGAATTATAAGAACTCTCCCTTATCCTGGTCTACAAAAAACTAAAAATTCATATATCCAGCTTCAGTTTAATTAAGACACAATAAAACTAGTTTTAAATAATGTATTTCTGGGTCCCTCCCCACACTCTTACTTCCCTCAGTGACTGGGTTGCAGCAGCACATAGTCCTTATCATTATGCACAACTGTTCTCTGTACCTCTGAGTAAGCATTTTTACAAGCTTGCATCATGGAATAATGTTTTCTATTTCATGTTACCCTATAACTCATTTTGCAAGAGCAGTTTAAAACCTTTCTTGTCTTAGCTTTAAATTAAATTGTTTTCTGTCTGCCCTCACATATCGAATTGTCCTGGCTAATTAGGAATTAGCCGAGCTGGTGTCACCTTGGGAACTTTCTGTCCTTCAGATCATGTGTTATGAAAGCCCTGAGCTTTAAAAAGTGTGGTTTTAACTACCAACAGTTCATTGTTTGGCTTCTTTATCATTTTTTTGTTATAAACTTTAGTTATCGCTGGTCTTTTCTGGAAACCAGTGCTGCCCATTTATTGCCTGATTTTAGGAAGTAGAGAAAGCTCTCCAAAGATTTCCTCCTCTTCTTCGCCATGATTATGTGGGACACTGCCTGTGAGTGTGACAGTGGGTACCTGTGTTTACGTCTGTGTACTGTGAGAGAATGATAGATAAAGGCAATGGAGTAACTGGTACTTGTTCTTTTATGAGGCGCTTTAATTCTTTATCCAATCCAAGGGTCTGAATCTGAAATGGGCAACTGCTTCTAAAGCTCTTTGCTGTGTAATTGCTGAAAAAGGTCTTTTTCCAAGAAAAGAACCCTTCAAGAACTCTTTTTACTTTCATTCCTTGATCCTTGTTCATGTTTTACTTAACTCAGTGTTGATTCTAATTTTGCTTTAGGTAATAATACATATCACGTAAAACGTAGTCTCAATTGTTGCTCTATAGGAAATGGCCATCAAGAAAGAATAGCTTATTTCCACTCAAGACAGGATTTTTTTAACTTAGACTGATTGAAATGAGCCACTTTGAGCTGATGAATGTAATTCATTCCCATGCGTTTAAGTTATTTTGGAATAAAACACTTATGTGGTACTTTGATCTAAGAAGTCCAAAAGTAATTCTTGTTTTAAACTTCCAAATGGCCACTTGTAGTTGATAATAATTACTGGTGAGAAAGCTAAGACACAGCGAAGTTGCAGTAAGTTGGACAATGGTTGTAGTTACAGCGAATGTAGTAAATTTTATATAAAGAAAAGTTCGAATGTAGGGGGAAAGAGGTAGGAGGGTTGACATTAGGAGTTACTGGTAGAGAGATCTAACCATGGGAAAATTAATAAAACTGTTCATGTGAGATATTTGACTATAAAGATGGAATAAAAGTCAGTTCTCCATCTGGGGTGCTCATGCTGTTAAACATTTTCTAGGTGAGCGTTGTGCCTCCTTGACATGCTAGACTAGAATAAGACTTCACGTTCCCGCCATCGGTACTGTCTGTTAGGTTATCCTCCCATTCCCGACGTGGAGGTACTGCATCATGCTGGACTCTTGGTAAAATAATAATTCTAATGTTAATATTAGATGAAATTCACACATTTAGGAGACAATCTTAATGAATATTAACTAAGGGTAAGTCTATATTTATACAGTGGATGTGTGAAGGATACTATTAGTTTGATTGGTCTACTTATAAATTCAGTGAAAATGCATTGAATATAAGATAAGGAAAGAAAAGAAACAAAGAAATACCATAGTTATGACAAAGTGATCAAAAACTTGAAGGAGATTTTGAGCTGAAGAATTGGTGTCACTTAAAAATTTATTAGTGGGGCCAGCCTCACTGGCCTAGTGGTTAAGTTCAGTGCACTCTGCCTCAGCGACCTGGGTTTGGTTCCCGGGCGCTGACCTGCACCACTCCATTAGCGGTCATGCCGTGCTGGTGACCCACATATTAAAAAATAGAGGAAGATTGGCAGGGATGTTAGCTGAGGGTGAATCTTCCTCAGAAAAACGAAAACAAACAAACAAATTTGTTAGCTAAAAATGATATTGAACCATGGGATCACTCTCCCAGATTTTAGTGTTTAAAGGAAGAAAGATTTCAGGATTTAAAATTAGAAAAGATTCTAATATAGCTCTGTGAAATGTGATTTTATTACGTGTCTGAATCATGGCTCACAGTTAACATTTAATCCGTGAGTACCTATTTTTCTCAGCCATCTCAAGTATGCTAACTCAGATATATAGGAAACTAGAAAAATTTGCCATCTAATTCTTAGCTTTAAAAAGACAAGTTAAAAAAAATGTCTGCTTTCCGTGTAAATAGTGTCTCTGTCAGTGATGAGATTGAGATGGATACTTAGAATTTATATGAGGAACAGACATGTTGGTGAGCAGACGGAATGTGATTATAATGTTAGTAGCCTACTTGTCCCAAAGCAATTTTAGAATCACTGAGGCGCAAAGAATTATGCAGGCTGGGATTTAAGGAAAGTGCTTTTTTCCTAATATGCTGCTGATTTAGAAGTTTATATCATCTGTATCATTTGCTAAGGCTTTTATTTTTGTTAAAGAATGCCACAAGAAGAAAATACAATAAACATAATTTCTAAGTGAAGCATAATATGCATGCAATGACTAATATAGTGCCTTGAACATTTTAGACAATAGTTTGAATTTCATTGAGCATTTTGTACGTGTACATTGTGACATACACTTATACATACATTTTCAGAGGTGAGAAAAATTTAACCAGCCAGATTAAATTTAACCAGCCAGATTAATAATACCAAAGGAAGTTGTTTTTCGTTGCCATTAAAAATTCCCTGGTAGGTCTTTTGGAAACATCTAACATCTGGTTTGACCCCAGTGTACTTCCAAGAACTTTGTTTTCAAACTGTCTTATTATCTACAGTTAAGGTTTTCTTAGTTTGGAAAGCATGCTACGGTGATTGTACGTACAGTCAGATCCTTTATTTCAGAAAGCCAAGTTACTAGCCTACATCTTCCTTGCACCTGGCAGCATTCTTCTTGGTGTTAAAGAGCTATTGACAGAGCTTGACTTTTTAATGAAAGTGTATTATTCTCTTTTTTACCGTTAAGATGCCTGTGTCAGAATAAGATATTTTTAGAAAATAAAATGTATTTCCTGTTTTTGTCAGAATGTTTACATTTAATTACGTGTTTTTTTATTTTTGTTAAGCAAAGAGGACAGATCCATTTTAAACTCACCCCACCTTGTGGCATAATATGATGTGATATAATAGAAACCCTGTGACAAGTCAGCACAGTTTTTTATAAGTTTATTCTTCACTTTATTTTCCAGCAGTCCCCCGATCGCAATATTTGGATGATATTCAACTTAGTGTTCTGTTCCGGCACTCAACCACTATGTTCATTCTTTAAAAACAGATTTCTTGAGGTATAATTTACAGCTGTAAAATTCACCCATTTGAGTGCCCAATTTCATGGTTTTTGTAAATTTACAGAATTGTATAATGATCACCACAGACCATCAGCCCATGACTATCACTCTGTAAAGGTTCCTTGTGCTTGTGATTTAGCATATTTGATATAAATTCTTCCCTCCTCTCTGGTCCTACACTGTTTTGTACATAACTTTGTTGAGGCATATATTTATAAAAAAATTTATTACCCCTTATTATGTCTATGTGTTTCCACTTCTGGACTATGAGTCCTTCAAAGAGTCTTAATCCTTTTGATATCCCCACTGCTTAGCATGCTGCCTGGCAACTAAAGATTCCTTCTAATCATGACTGAGCTGGCAGTGACTCCATCGTGAAGGTGAGCAGGGCCTTGGCCTCGTGCTGTCTACTGTGCTCCATGGGCCTCCCTGTGGATGATGCAGATCTTTCGAATCAGAGAGACCCTCAAGGAGGCCTGTTAGCCACTTACCATAGGTCCTGCCTATGTGAGGTTACCTCTCTGAACCTTAGTTTTTCACTGAGGTGATAACATCTGCCTTTTTAGAATGTTTGTGGTGTTAAGAAATTAAGTTATGATCATGTTCATGATAATGACTGGAGGTTCAGGGTGGAGTTTGGTATCTGATTCATACCCCATACCTGTCTTTAACATTTTGGCTAGAGGAGTATGTGCACAGAGTATGGAGTCAAATGAATTCAAGCGTCTGCTCTATAACCCGAAGTGCAAGGTGCCCTAGGAAAGTTAGATTGGAGACTCCAGTGGGGGCCTGAGTGACTGCCAATCTTGCTGAGCCCAGCTACCTAACTTTATTTTGGACCAAGAAATCAGAACTAAAAGATGAGAGGCAAGCCTGACCCACTGAGTCTGCCACACGATGAGGCAGAAGAGAGAGAGTACTCTGTTTGATGCCAGAGGGTGGCGTAGGGAGGACTGAGAAGCTCATGTGAAGCTCACAGTTCAGAGGCACAGACTCACTAAAGACTGAGACCAAATCATAGAGCTCTAGAATGCTTCTTTCCCCAACCTTACCACTGTATTACTAAAGGCCTATTTACAGCAGTTCCTTTTACCCAGCACATTGTTTCCGACTATGAAGAGAACATTACAAGGCATACTGAAAGGTAGTAAACATAATTTGGAGAGGCAGAGCAAGCATCACAACCAGACTCAGATATAGCAGGGATTTGGGATTATTTGATGAGGAATTTAAAACAACTATGATTAATATGCTGAGAACTCTAATGAATACAGTAGACAGCATGCAAGAACAGATGGATGCTGTAAGCAGCCAAGTGGAAATTCTAAGAAAAAATCAAAAAGAAATGCTTGAGATCAAAAACATTGTAACAGAAGTGAAGAGTGCTTTTGATGGGCTCATTAGTATACTGGACAAATGTGAGAAAAGAATCTCTGAGCTTAAGAATATGTCAATAGAAGCTTCAAAAATGGAAAAGCAGAGAAAAAAAAAACACTAGGAAAAAAAAAGAGAATATCCAAGAACTGTAGGACAACTACAAAAGGTATAACACACACATAATGAGAATAGCAGAAAGAAAAGAAAGAGAGAAAGGAACACAGGAAATATTTGAAGCAACAATGACTGAGAATTTCCCACAACTTCATGTCAGGCACCAAACTATAGATCCAAGAAACTCAGAGAACACCAAGCAGGGTAAAAACTACAGGTGTGAAACAAAACCTGAACCTAGGCATATCATATACAACCTGCAGAAAATTAAAGAGGAAGAAAAAATCTTGAAAGAAACCAGAGGTGAAAAACACGTTTCCTATAAAGGAACAAAGGTGAGAATTCTATTCGACTTTTCAGAGTCCATGCAAGCAAGAAGAGAGTGTAGTCAAATATTTAAAGTATTGAGAGAAAAAACTCACCAACCTAAAATTCTATACCCTGAGAAATTATCCTTCAAACAGAAAGCAGAGGGGCTTTGACAATTACTTAGAAAAAATCCGTGCTGTTAGATTCATGTCTTGAATTTATGGAGCAATTCCTGAAAGTAAGCAAAAGTGTGATGAGTGGAAGGAGTTTGAACACATAGATTTTGAACCATTTTAATGACTTTTCAGAAGCAGCAAAGAAGTCCTAGAAAAAAGTGATTTGTTTAGGATCACAACTGACAAAATGGTTCAGTGCTTTTTCTACTTACCTAAGCTATCTCAAAACTTAAAATAAGAAATAAACTAAATTCGTTCCGGGGGAAAGGATAAATGAGTAAAAGGTAAACTTGATAAAAAATAACTTCCTCCTAAATCTTATTAGTACAATTAAAGTATTGCCTTTCACAAAGTATATAAGGTAATTTTCTTGAAATTTTATACTCATTCCTATGCATATATGACTAAAAATAAGTCTAATCTGAAAATTTAGACTTTACATATTTATACTGAATAAATATTGACTGAAAATCTGTACATACCAGAGGTTATTGGATGATTTAATTGAAGATTAATCTTAGAGGAGATTTTTTTTTTCTACCTTATATACTTTTATAAAGTATTCACTGTAAGATCTAAAAGAAAGAAAGAAAAGTAAAGGAGAGACGTCACCAAGATAGCAACATAGGTCATTTCTGACTAAACTCCCCCTCATGAGAATAATGACTAACAACTCTTCACGGACAAGAGATTGCTGAAAGAATCCTAAAACTTGGGAGTGAGGCTGAAGCATGCCCCCTGCACCACAGAAACCAAGATGGACTGCGTTACAAGGGTAAGAGGGACAGCTACAAGCTGACTGCACTGCCCCTCCACAAACCAGAGCAGCATTGTCAGGGGTGACACCCAGCCCCTCCAGCATTGTGGGTCTCTTTATGGGAGCCCCTACTCTGGTTTTCCCTATGAGGATCACCAGGGAATCTGCGGGGCTCAACCTCTGGGGATCTGATTGAGACTGAGAAGTGGAGTGGGGCTTTCAGTAACCAACACTTGAATCTTGGCAGACCAAGTACCTAACTGCAGAACCCAAGTAGTAGTCTTAACCAGCAGCTTTGCTCATCTGCAGAACTAAGTTGGTGGTGCAGTCAGACCAGGGAATTTGGTGGAGTACAGGTCTGCCTAATTTGGGTCCCCAAATGAGGAGTTCTGCTAGCCCCAGATTTTGGTCTGCCCACGCCCAGGCAGAAAAGCTGAGTCATAGCCCCACCCGCTGTGGAGCATATCCTCCAACCCCATCTGACGGGAAGGGCTAGTGAGAACACCCAGAAGCTGTGTAAGCCAGCAACTCTTGAGCCCAGAGGTGGGCAGGCAGAGCTGATTTCCCCCAGGGCAAAGCCAGTGGCCCTGTTTAGTCAGGGAACTTGAGGCACAGGTTGGCTTGAGTCAAAACCACAAACAAAAAGCATTAGTGCCCTTGCAGATGCTTCTCCTGCTGTGCCTGGGCAGGGAAACTAATTCATAGCCCCACTTATTGCTAAATACGGTCTTTAGCCACTCAACTGGAGAACCTTGCCAGAGCACACAGGAAGCTGTGTAGCCTGTACAACAGCCCTGCTTGAACAGAGAGCAAAGGCAATGACTTTTCCTGTCTGCAGAGTAAATCTGGTGGTCTCACTTGACCAGGATATTCACTGCACACTCTTGCCTGATTTGGGGCCCCAACCAGTGAGCCACACAGGCCCTGGGTTTTGTCCTGCTGTCTTAGCAGTGCAGGGAAGCTAATTCATACCCCACCTACTGGTAAGTATAGTACCCAGTACCAACTATCTAGTAAGCCTGACCAGAGAATCCAGGCAACTATGAAGCTCATCCCACAGCCTTGCCTGGCCAGGGAACCAAGCTAGCAGCCCTAACCAGCTGTTTTCAGCCAGTGACACACACCCCCGACCTCACAGCTTGAACCGTTGCCTTGCCCAAAAGTAGACCCTAATAGCAGACCCCACCTGCCTAAGGATATTACCAGCAGACAACCCAGAAACCCAAACTGAGCTGACTGGTGAAGAACTGTCTCTGCCAAAGCAAACAGGCAAAGTCTGGAAAAGGAAACCATTTACTCAAATGTACAGATACCAACATAGGGAATCAAGGATTGCAAAAACATCAGGTAAATATAACACCACCAAAGGAAACTAATAAAACTGTAATAAGTGATCCTAAAGAGATGGATGTCTTTGAATTGTCAAACAAAGAATTCAGAACAATGCTTTTTGGGAAATTTAGAAAATTACAACAATACACAGACAACTAAATGAAATTAGAAAAACAGTGCATGAACAAAACAAGAAGTTAAACAAAGAAATAGAAATCATCAACACCAAACAGAAATCCTAGAGCTGAAAAAATGCAATAACTGAGCTGAAGAATTCAATAGAGAGCCTCAAAAGCAGACTTGACCGTGCAGAAGAAAATCAGTGACTTCGAAGATAGGAAAATGGAAATTATCCAGTCGGAGGAACAAAAACAAAAAAGAATAAAAGAGAGTGAAGACAGCCTATGAGACTTACAGGACACAATGAAAAGAAACAACGTATGCATTATAGGAATTTCAGAAGGAGACCAGAAATAGAAAGGCATAGAAAGTATATTTAAAGCAATAATGGCTGAAAACTTCCCAAACCTGGGAAGAGAAACCACAGATCCAAGAAAGCTAGAGAACACCAATTAGGTTGAGCTCAAATAGGGCTACACTAAGACACATTACAATTAACTTGCCAAAAGACAAAGAAAAAGAGGGGTTGGCTAGGTGGCATAATGGTCAGGTTCATGCACTCCACTTTAGCAGCCCAGGGTTCGTCAGTTCAGATCCCGGGTTTGGACCTAGCATTGTTCATCAAGCCATGCTGTGGCAGGCATCCCACAAATAAAGTAGAGGAAGATGGGCACAAATGTTGGTTCAGGGCCAGTCTTCCTCAGCAAAAAGAGAAGGATTGACAGCAGATGTTAGCTCAGGTCTAATCTTCCTCAAAAAAAAAAAAAAAGAGAACTTTAAAAGCAGCAAGAGATGAGAGAAATTATGTACAAGGCAACCCCCATAAGACTCTAGGCAGATTTCTCATCAGAAATATTTCAGGTCAGAAGAGAATGAGATGACATATTCAAAATAGAAAGAAAAAAATTGTCAACCAAAAATACTATATCCACTGAAGCTGTCCTTCAGAAATAAAAGGAATAAAGACATTCCCAAACAAACAAAAGCTGAGGGAATTCATTTCCACTAGACCTGGCTTACAAGCAATGCTGAAGAGAGTTCTTTGAGGGAAATAAAAGGATTCTAATTAACATCACAAAAACCTAGAACAGCAGTGTAAAACTCACTGGTAATGGTAAATACATAGTCAAAGTTGGATTCTGTAATAGGGTAATTATGGTATGTAATTCACTTACAACTCTAGTTTAACAGTTAAAACACAAATGTAGTAAAAATAATCAGTTATTATTTATACAGTATAAAAATATGTAAATTATAAGATCAGTAATCTAAAATGTGAGGGGGAGGAGACGAAAAAATATGAAGCTTAAGAATGCTATTGAAGTGAAGCTGTTATTAGTTTAAAATGCGGTGTTACAATTTTAAGATCTTTTACGTGAACATCATGGTAACTGCAAGGGAAAAACTTACAGCAGTTGCACAAAAGAACATGATCAAGTCAAAGCATACTGACACCACAAGACATCAAAACACAAAAAAAGGACAACAGGAGAAGAATCAAGGAACAACAGATCTGTAAAATAACCAGAAAGCGATTAACAAAATGGCAATGATCAGTCCTTGTTTATAAGAAATTAAATGTAAACAAATCAAATTCTCCTATCAAAAGACATAGAATGGCTGAGTGTATAAAAAGCCAAGGTCCAACAATATGCTGCCTATAAGAGACTTACTTTAGCCTTAAAGACAGACACAGACTGAGAGTGAAGGGATGGGAAAAGATATGTCAAGTGAATGATAACCAAAAAAGCAGCGGTAGCTATACTTTTATCAGACAAAAGGTACTTTAAAAGTGGTAAAATGATACAAAGAAAGTCACTATGTAATGATAAAGGAGTCAATACATCAAAAAGATATAACAATTATATTTATGTGCCCAAAGTCAGAGCACCTAAATATGTAAAGCAAAAACTGACAGCTAAAAGCAAAATAAACAGCAATACAATAATAGTTGGGGACCTTAACATCCCACTCTCAACAATGGATAGGTCATCCAGAGAATCAATAAGGAAACAGCAGATTTGAACAACACTATAGACCAAATGGACCTAACAAACATACACACAACATTTTACCTGACAGCACTAGAACACACATTCTTCTCAAGTGCACACAGAACATTTTCTAGCTAGACCATATGTTAGGCCACAAAACAAGTGTTAGTAAATTCAAGAAGACTGAAATCATGCCAAGTATCTTCTCTGACCACAGTGGTATGAAACTGGAGAGAAATGAAAATTCATGAATACATGGAACTAACACCCTCTTGAACAACCAGTGGATCAAAGAAGAAATTAAAGGGGAAATTAAAAAGTTCTTGAGACAGACAAAAATGGAAACACAACATACCAAAACTTATGGGATACAGCAAAAGCAGTTCTAAGAAAGAAATTCATAACAATAAAGAAACAAGAAAGAATCCCAAATAAATTAGCTAACTCTATAACTAAGGAACTAGAAAAAGAATAAACTGAGCCAAAAGTTAGCAGAAGGAAGAAAATTGTAAAGATTAGAGCAGAAATAAATAGAGAGCAGAAAACTATACAAAAGATTAACCAAACTAACAGTTGGTTCTTTGAAAAGATAAGCAAAATTGACAAACCTTTCACTAGACTAACCAAGGGAAAAAGAGGACCCAAATAAACAAAATTATTAATGAGAAATTAGACATTACAAGTGATCCCACAGAAATATAAATGATCATAAGAAGCTACTGTGAGCAACTATACACCAACAAACTGGACAACCTAGAATAAATGGAAAACTTCTTAGAAACATACAAACTATCAAGACCGAATCAGAAAGAGATTCAGTCTGAATAGACCGGTTACTAGTAAGGAGACTGAATCATTAATCAAAAATTTCCCAACAAAGAAAATCCCAGGACCACATGGCTTCCCTTGTGAAGTTTACCAAACATTTAAAGAAGAATTAACATCAGTGCTTCTCAGACTCATCTGAAAAATTGAAGAGAACGGAGAACTCCCAAATTCATTTCACAAGTCAAGCTTCACCCTGATACCAAAGCCAGAAAAGGATACTACCAAAAAATAAAACTACAAATCAATATCCCTGATGAATATAGATGCAGAATTTCTCAATAAAATACTAGAAAACAAATTCAGCATCACCTGAAAAGGATCATTCACCATGATCAAGTAGGATTTATACCTGCAGTGCAAGGATGGTTCAACATATGCAGATCAATCTATAGGATACATCACATTAGGGGAATGAAAGAAAAAAAATCATATGATCATCTCAATAGAGGAATAAAAAGCATTAGGCACAATTCAGCATCCATTCATGATAAAAGCTCTTGACAAATTAGGTATAGGAGGAACCTACATCAACATAATAAAGGATGTATATGATAAGCCCAAAGCTAATATCATACTAAACGGTGTAAGTTTGAAAACTTTTCCTCTGAGATCAGGAAAAAGGCAAGAGTTCCCACTCTCCCCACTCCTATTCATCATAGTACTGGACGTACTAGCTACAGCAGTCAGGCAAGAGAAAGAAAGAAAAGGTATCAGAATTGGAAAGGAAGAGGTAAAATGGTGTCTATTTGCAGATGATATGATTTTATAGAGAGAAAATTCTAAAGACTCAACCAAAAACCCATTAGATCTAATCAATGAATTTAGTAAAGTTGCAGGATGCAAAATTAACGTAAAAAATCAGTAGCGTTTCTATACACTAACAAAAAATTATCTGAAAAAGAAATAAAACGATCCTATTTACAATAGCGTCAAAAACAATAAAATACTTAGGGATGAATTTAACCAAGGAGGTGAAAGATCTCTACTCTTAAAACTACAAGATATTGATGAAAGGAATTCGAGAAGACACAAATAAATGGAAAGGTATCCAATGTTGATGGATTGGAAGAATTAATATTGTTAAAACGTCTGTACTACCAAAAGTCATGTGTAGATTCAATGTAATCCCTATGAAGACTCTAATGACATTTTTTACAGAAGTAGAAAAAACAGTTCTAAAATCTATGTGGAACCACAGAAGACTCTGAATAGCCAAAGGAATCCTCAGAAAGAAGAACAAAGCAGGAGGCATCACACTTCCTGATTTCAAGCTATACTATAAAGCTATGGTAATCAAAACACTACTGTACTGGCCTAAAAACAGACAAATAGATCAATGGAATAGAATAGAAAGCCCAGAAATAAACTCGTGCATGTACTGTCAACTAGTATTTGACAAAGGAGCCAAGAATACTCAATGGAGAAAAGACATTCTCTTCAATAAATAGTGCTCAGAAAAATTGGATATTCACATGTAAAAGAATGAAACTAGACCCCTCTCCTACACCACTCAAAAATATTAAGTTGAAATGGATTAAAGATGAACATAAGCCCTGAAACCATACAACTCCTACAAGAAAACATAGGAAAAGAGCTCCTTGACATGGGTCTTGGCAATGATTTTGTGGCTTGACACCTAAAGCACAGGTAGAAAAATCAAAAACAAATGGAACTACATCAAATTAAAAATCTTCTGTATAGCAAAAGAAATGATCAACAAAGTGAAAAGATAACCTATGGAATGGGAAAAAATATTGCAAACTATATAACTGATAAAGAGTTAATGTGCAAAATATATAAAGAACTCATACAACTCAACAGCAAAAAACCAATAATCTAATACAAAAATGAGCAAACGACTTGAATAGAAGTTTTTCCAAAGATCTGCAAAAGGCCAGCAGGGACACAAAAAGATGCTCAGCATCACTAGTCATTAGGAAAATGTAAATCAAAACTACAATGAGCTATCACCTGACACCTGTTAGAATGGCAGTTATCAAAATGCTGGGTTGGATGTGGAGAAAAGGCAATCATTGTGCACTGTTGGTAGCATTGTAAACTGGTACAGCCACAATGGAAATCAGTATGGAGAATCATCAAAAAAATTGAAAATAGAACTACCGTATGATTCAGCAATACCACTGCTGGGAGTATATCCAAAGGAAGTTGAAAGAAACACTAACTTGAAAAGATCTGCACGTCTGTGTTCATAGCAGCAACTATAGGCAAGACATGGAAACAGCCTAAGTATCCTTCAGTGAATGAATGGATGAAAAATTGTGGTGTATATATACACAATGGGATATTATTCAGCCATAAAAATGAGGAAATCCTACCATTTTTAACAACATGGATGGACCTTGGCATTATGCTAAGTGAAATAAAGCAGACAGCAAAAAACAAATACTGTATGATCTCACTGATATGTGGAATCTTAAAAAAAAAAAAAAGAAATCTCATAGGAAAAGAGATCAGATTTGTGGTTACCAGAGGCGTGGGGAGGAGGCATTGGAGGCAGGTGGCCAAAAGGTACAAACTTCCAGTTACAAGACAAATGAGTACTTGGATGTAATGTGCAGCATAATGACTACAGTTAACACTGCTGCACGGTGCACATGAAAGATGTTAAGAGAGTAAATACTCTGAGTTCTCGTCATGAGGAAAAGTTCTTTCGTTTTTTTTTGTTTTTAGCGTATCTATACAAGATGAATGATGCTAACTAAACTTATTGTCATAATCATTTCACAATATATGTAATCAGACCATTATGCTGTATAGTATTTACACTTAATACAGTGATGTATGTCAATTCTATCTAGGATGGTTTTGTTGTTATAAATTACTTTCACGACCTGTGATGTGTTCTTTTTAAGTAGATTTTGGTTAGTTGTAAATATATATTGCAAACTCTAGGGTAATTACTAAAAAAAGTATAACTGACATACTAAGAAATGAAGAAAATGGAATCAGATAAACTGCTCAATTATTACCATGAAAGGCAGAAAAAAAAAAAGAGAGGAAGACAAAAATAGGAATGAAGAACAAGGGCAATGAAAAGAAAACAGTAACAAATATGGTAGTCTATCAATAATCACTTTAAATATCAATGGTGGAATTACACAGATTAAAAGACAGAACCTGTTGGAGTGGGCCAAAAGACAAGAGGAAAATTTATAACATAAATGCTTAGATTAAAACAGAAGAGGGGCTGGCCTGGTGGCGTAGTGGTTAAGTTCACACACTCTGCTTCAGTGGTGCCAGGTTCACAGGTTCAGATCCAGGGCACAGACCTAGCACTGCTCGTCAAGCCACTCTGTGGCGGCATCCAACATAAAATAGAGGAAGATTGGCACAGGTGTCAGCTCAGTGACAATCTTCCTCAAGCAAAAAGAGGAAGATTGGCAACAGATGTTAGCTCAGGGCCAATCTTTGTCAAAAAAAAAAAAAAAAGATTTCAACAACCTAACTTTACACCTTAAAGCACTAGTAAATGAATAACAAACTAACCCAAAGCTAGTAGAAAGAAGGAAATAATAAACATTAGAGTAGAGATGTAAAATAGAGAATAGCAAATAATAGAGAAAAATCAATGAAACCAAGAGTTCTTTGAAAAATTCAACAAAATTGACAAACCTTTAGCTAGATTGACCAAGGGGAACAAAAGACCCGAATAACTAAAATCAGAAATGAAAGAAGGGACTTGACCACTGATGCAGCTCATTCCATGAGGCCAGCAGTAGACTGATACCAAAGCCAGGCAAAGATACTATAAGAAAACTACAGACCAATAGTCCTTATGAATATTGATGCAAAAATGCTCCACAAAATACTAGTAAATCAAATTTAATACACCACATTAACAGAATGAGGGATACAAACCACTACCATTTCAAGTGATGCAGCAAAAGCATTTGACAAAATTCAAACTTTTAGGATAGAAACACTCAACAAACCAGGGATAGAAGGAAACTTCCTTAACATAAGAATGACCATATATGAAAAACTCACAGCTAACGTCGTATTCAATGGTGAAAGACTGAAAACTTTTCCTCTAACATCAGGAACAAAAAAGGATGCCCACTCTCATCACTTCTATTCGAGATAATACTAGAAGTCCTAGGAAGAGTGTTATGGGTTGACTGTGTTCCCTCTGTATTCATATGTTAAAACCCTAATCCCCCAGTGTGACTGGATTTGGAAATAGAGCCTTTAAAGAGGAAATTAAGGTTAAATGAGGTCACAAAGATGGGTCCTAATCTAATATGATTGGTGACTTATAAGAAGAGGAAGAGACTCCAAAGTTGGGCAGACCCAGAGAAAAAGCCGTGGGAGGCCCCTGATAAAGCCTCCACCTGCAAGCCAAGGAGAGCGGCCCCAGTGGAAACCAGCCCTGCCAGCACCTTGATCTTGGATTTCCACCCTCCAGCACTGTGAGAAAATAAAATTGTTGTTTAAGCCGCCCAGATTGTTGTATTTTGTTACGATAACTATGGCTGACATGGAGCAATTAGGCAGGAAAAGGAAGTAAAAGTCATCCAGATTAGAAAGGAAGGAGTAAAATTATCTCTGTTCACAGATGATATAATCTTATATGTAGAAATCCCTGAAGATTACACACACAAAAAAACTGTTAGAACTAATAAACAGATTCAGTAAAGTTGCAGAATACAAAATAAACACGTAAAAATCACTTGCATTTCTATACATTGAGCAATCTGAAAAGGAAATTAAGAAGACAGTTCCATTTACAATATCATCTAAAAGAAGAAACACTTAGAATTGATCTTAACCAAGAAGGTGAAAAAGACTTGTACACTGTGCTGCTCACCACACACGCAGCCAAAATTCTGTTTTTAAGTTTTTAGGAACCACCTACAATACAGTTTTCCACAGCAGCTTATACAATGAAAATGTTTCAGCACTGAAAATGTTGCCGAACGAAATTAAAGAAGGCACAAATAGATGGAAAAGCATCTTGTATTCATCTATTTGAAGACTTAAAAATTAAGATGTCAATTCTGCCCATAGAAATCTCCAGATTCAGTGTAGTTCCTAGTAGAATCCTAATGACATAGTCTTTTGCAAAAATAGAAAACCCATCCTAAAATTCATATGGAATCCCAAAAGACCTCCAATAGCTGAAATAATCTTGATAAAAAGGAACAAATTTGGAGGCCTTACACTTCATGATTTCAAAATTTACTCTAAACCCATGGTAATCAAAACAGTGTGGTACTAACATAAAGACAGAGATACAGACCATTGGCATAGAGTAGAGAGCCCAGAAATAAACTCTGGAATATATGGTCAAATGATTTTCAACAAGGATGCCAAGACCATTCAATGAGGAAAGGACCATCTCTTTGACAAATGGCGTTAGGGAAACTGGATTTACACATGCCAAAAAAATGAAGTTGAGCCCTTACATTACACCATATGCAGAAATTAACTCAAAATGGATCAAAGTCCTAAATGTAAGAGTTAAATATAAAATTCTGGAGCCAGCCCGGTGGCATAGCGGTTAAGTTTGCGTGCTCCACTTCGGCGGCCCAGGGTTTACCAGTTTGGATCCCAGGTGCAGACCTACGCACCGCTTATCAAGCCATGCTGTGGCAGACATCCCACATATAAAGGAGAGGAAGATGGGCACGGATGTTAGCTCAGGGCCAATCTTCCTCAGTAAAAAGAGGATTGGTGGCGGATGTTAGCTCAGGGCTAATCTTCCTCAAAAAAAAAACCAAAATTTTTTAAAAAATTCTTACAAGAAATATAGGGGATAAGCTTCATGGCATTGGATTTGGCAATGATTTCTTGGACATAGCGCCTAAGATGCAGGCGACAAAAGAAATATTAGATAGTTGGATTACATCAAAATTAAAAACTTTTGTGCATCAAAGGACATGATCAACAGAGTGAGAAGGCAGTCCATGGAATGGGACAGGATATCTGCAAATCACATATCTGATAAGTGATTAATCTCCAAAGTAGAGAAAGAACTATGTTTCAACAATGAAAAAAAAGAACACCATTCAATTAAAAAATGGACAAAGGACTTGAATAGATATTTTTCCAAAGAAGATGTACAATGGCCCATATGCGTATGAAGAGATGCACAACATATTAATCACTAGGGATACATAAAACCTCAATGACACTCATTAGGATGGCCACTATCAAAACACCAGAAAATCTCTGTGCACTGTTGTGAGAATGTAAAGTGGTGTAGCCACCATAGAAAGCAATATAGTGATTCTTCAAAAAAAATTTTAAAAAGAATACTGTATGTTCTAGCACTTCGAGTTCTTAGTATATCCCCAAAAGAATTGAAAGCAAGGACTCAAAGAGATATTGTACACTCGTGTTCATAGTGGCATTATTCGCAGTAGCCAAAAGGTGGAAGCAACCCAAGTGTCCCTTAAAGGATGAATGGATAAACAAAGTGTGACGTGTATTTATACAATGGAATGTTATTTCACATTACAAAGGAAGGAAATTCTAGCACATGCTACAACATATGGATGACCCTTTAGGACATTATGCTCAGTGAAATAAGCCAGTCACAGAAAGATGAACACTGTGTGACTCCACTTACATGAGGTTCCTAGAGTAGTCAGATCACAGACACTAAGTGGAATGTGGTGGCCAGTGGGTGGACGAGGAGGGGCTGAGAAGTTGTTATTCAATGGGTACAGAATCTCAGTTTGGGATTATGGAACATTCTGGAGATGGATGGTAGTTTTGATTTCACAACAATACAAATGTACTTAATGCCACAGAACTGTACCATTTAAAAATGGTTAAAATGGTAAATTTTAAGTGTATTATACTACAATGAAAAAGAGGAAATACACATATAAATGTGAATGCTGCAAGTGCCCTTTTCACTTTTTCTGCCAGGCAAACTTGAACTTATCTCTGTTGTCCAATTCCTGTATCACTTCTTCGATTTTGCATTGAAGGCAGGTTGAGTAATATTCCAGTTCTACTCTTGAAAATGTTTTTGTTTTCTTTTCAGCTGTTACTCTCCCTCCCTCTACCCCCTACCCAAAAAAGGCCCACCAGTTTTATATTTAATTTCAGTATTTGAATTCCACATAACTGAGGCCCTTCAAGATAACTTAATTCTCAAGTTTGGTGCTAGCTTAACAACTTTGGTACGCCTGAACTCTGCTATAATGAGATTTTCCAAAATGGAGTATTTTGAAATGTGCTCAGTGGCTGGGTCAATGTAATGATATTCAGCTTTTGTAAGTTTTAGAAAGCAGTTGTTTTCCATTCTTTGTGGAATTCCAGTGAAAGATAAGACTCCAGTGGATTTTTATAATTCCTTATCTAATTTTTTTGTTTACAAATAGAAGCACTGTCATGAGTAAGGCTGAAAGTAGGAAATCCACAGTGTACAGTTGCCTTTTAGAAAAAGCAGAGGAGCAAAAGGCTGTCCACCACTGGCCCCGGAGCTCTGTGGTTCTCGAACCGAACTGCGTCATCAAGTCGTGGGCGTGGAGCACCCAGTGAGTCCTATGTGTGGTTACTGAGAGAACAGATTGGTGTGAGGAGTGTTTGGGGGAATTTCATAGGCAATTGAAGGTGTTGACGTGTCTGGAATCTTAGTAGAAAATACTCTGCTAGGAGTCTTTTTAGATGTATGAGATATTCGTGTGTGAATCATTCTTTTCACAATCAAGACAGAGCCCTGTTGTGTCTCCTTTATTTTACTTCAACAAACTCCTGAAAATGCCTCAGTGGTTCAGGGTACACAGCAAAGTCCTAGTTAGGTAGACTGTTTTCTATGAAATGAGTTAATTTTATTTGTAGAATTATTTTTATCAGTATATTGTATTAACTTACATCTGCTCCTGTATACGGTGGAAACAACTTCCCTTATGGGAAGGTACTGGCATTCATGTTATCTATCCAAACAGTAAAACCCTGCAGTGAGGCATTCAAGAATAACATGACTCCAGGTATAAGGTGGTTGGTTCCTATTCTCTTCCAATTCCATGTCTCAAATGGAGCCTGACACAAGGTCTCCTGGGGACTAGGGAGATGTGGGAAGAAGGACAGGAGTAACAGAGAAGGGGGCAGACTGCAGGGGTGGCAGAGTGGCCGCCAAGGCAGGAAAAGGTCCTCACAGTATTATTACTGATATCACTTCCATCCCAGAAGCACAGACCTGTGTATATTTAAGCCCAAAGGATAACCACCGCCAGTTGGCACCAACCTGTCTCTTGGACCAGGATAAGTTTTCACTCTCAGAACCTCACAAGATCATTTCATTTCATTAACCTTGGCAATATCAAGAATACTTGTTCTGCAGGATGGGGTATTTTCAACCCTTACTTATCATCATGGTTTTACTGAGCCATCCTCTACTGGGCATCTCTCCAGTTATCATTGTCCTATTGCTGTGTTTTGGTTTTAATATTCAAACGTCTTAGAATATACAAGCCTCTCTAACAACAGCCTTATCTAAAAGAAATGTAAGGCATGCTACATATGTAATTTAAAATTTTTGGTAGCCATGTCATAAAATAAAAAGAAACAGGTGAAATTAATTTTATGATGTATTTTTTAATTTAACACATTATATCTAGAATATTATTTCAGTATGTAGTCAGTATAAAAATTATTGAAATATTTTCCAATTTTTTTGTCTAAGCCTTTTGAAATCTGGTATACATTTTTTCACTTATTACACATCTCAGTTTGGACTATCCACATTTCAAGTTCTCAATAGCCGTATGTGTCCAGTGGCTACCATGTTAGACGGTGTAACTATAAACTTCTTTTGGCTGATGTTTATACAGAGAAAGATCATAATTGCATGCCCCAAACTCAATACAGAGCTTCCTCAATTTACAATGAAGTTATGTTTCGATAAACTCAGAGTAAGTTGAAAGTATCATGAGTTGAAATGTATTTAATACACCTAACCTATCAAACATCATAGCTTAGCCTAGACTACCCTAATCATGCTCAGAACACTTACAGTAGCTTATAGTTGGACAAAATCATCAAACACAAAGCCTATTTTATAATAATGTGTTGACTATCTCATGTAATTTATTGAATACTGTACTGAAAGTGGAAAAACATCATGGTTGTCTGGGTACAGAGTGGTTGTAAGTGTATCGGTTGTTCACTCTCGTGATCATGAGACTGACTGGGAGCTGTGGCTTACTGCCACTGCCCAGCATCACAAGAGAGGATCGTCCCAGATATTGCTAGCCTAGGAAAAGATCAAGATTGAAAATTCAAGGTACACTTTCTACTGAATGCGTGTCACTTTCACCCCATTGTAAAGTTGAAAAATCTTAAGTCAGACCATCGTAAGTCAGGGACCATCTGTACAACATTTTAAACAGGACGATGTGTAGGGAAAGTCTCAAATGACTTTACAATGCAATCAATAGAATGTCAGTCATGAGTAGTCATTTTGAAAAGTGTGCCCAATGTCAGTGAAGAATTTGTTGGATTAGGATGTTGCTTGTGCAAAGAGAAGTTTTGTTACTGCCTACAAAACATTTGTTTGTTAAAAACCAGGATAATTATTTGGCAATATGGAAGCAGTGTTTTAAGTATTTTATATCTTATGTGTGTGATTGTTGTTTATATGTAGGCATTTTTACTGTGCTGTAGCAGCTTTTTAGGAAATCATATGGGGTTGACATGTAATACACTGTATCATTTTTTCCCTCAAATACCAGGAAATAGATCCCCATTTTGCATTTTACAACCAAACATCTGATTTTCAGAAATAGATTACTTGCATAAGGTGGGCGATGCCTTTGATGCCAGCTCTATAGTGCAGTGCTTTTCACATTGTGTCTGTGTTCACTGGAATCAGAGTATTCTTCATAGTGCTTTAGGATTCTGAAAGAATCTGATTCTACATTCATTGTAAAATATGTTTTAAACTGTTTCAATTTAAAGTACAAAATGTGTTACATATACTAAATTTTTACACATTTATACATCAGCAAATTAATTTTTTTATAGATCTTAGAATAAAGTTTTACTGCCATCTCACTTTTCTGTTAAAGCGTACCCTGAATTTGCCAACTAGGCAATGTAGAATAACAACTTTTATCATTTGCAGCTATTTTTTTGTATGAATCAGAATTTCTACAAAACTGTGTAGCCATCCAAAGGACAAAAATTAAACAGTGTTGAGGCTGACTGCTACTGTGATAGAGTCTAGGATCTCTGAATTGTGTGTTTATAAAAAAAAAATCCACCTTTCCAATTAATCTGCTTTATAATAAATATACTGCATTAGCATTTGTAAAGCTGCGCTTCATCAACTTCATGCACTGAGGTTTTGTTTACTTTAGTCCCTCCAAAAGAAGGATTTAATCTGCTTAAAAATAAGTTTGGAAACAATGGCTGTAGTAATAGTTTCTTATGACTCTTAATATCTGAAACAGTTAACCTGATTCCCAAGATAATCATTCTGTTTTTTCTTACAACTCAAAACTCAAAAATTGATAATTCCCAAAGATTGAGGGGAGGTGTATGCATAAATCTTGAAGTTGAGCAGTTAACAGTTCGTTAACTCTTATTTAGTCTGTATCCTGTTTTTCTCCTTCAAAATGAGAAAACAGTACTTCTGTTGTGATCATCTCAAAATACCACTGCATCAAAAAAGAAAATTAATTTACAAAATTTGCTGTATTTTTTTCCTAGACTTACTATTTTAAACCAACCAAAATTGTTTGAGAAGTAACCATGTATTTCAGGTGCCCTCTTTTAAAAATGTGGCTTATTCACCTAAAAAATATTTAATGTAATCATAACAATTTCAAAATGTATCTCTCTTATGACTATCAAGTGTAATAATATTGGGTGATGTGGTAAGAAAAATAAGTACCTAATTTTTGTAAGCGCTTTACAGATGAAATTGGGAAGGAGATACAATTATTGTTGAGTAAATGGATTTTAGCTTGCTCATATCACAATTTACTTTGTATAGTTAGTTGCACAGGCATAAAAAAATGAGGTAGGAAACACAGAATGGAGTGATCCTCAATAAGCCATATTTGACTGTGAACTTGCAATTCTTTTTAACAGGAGTTACTTTTTATTTCTCAAATAAATCCAAATTTATGTTTTAACAGTACTAAACCTTAATGATGATAGTAGAATAATCTGTATATGAAGATTCGGAATCTTCTTTCTGGATTGATTCCAAACTGAAAGATCTGCAATGTTGTACTTTTATATTATTATCACGATGGTGGTTACAAACACATTTAATTATTTATTATAAAAATAAAACATAGAAACTAGAAGCAACTCTGATGTTTTTCAAAAGAGAAATTAAAAAAAATCTTGAGACAAATTAAAATGGAAGTACAACATACCAGTGCTTATGGGATGTATAAAAAAGCAGTTCTAAGAGGGAACTTTTATAGCAATAAACACCTACATTAAGAAAAAAAGAGCTCAACCAACCTAATTTACACCTCAACGAACTGAAAAAAGAACAAACTAAACCCAAAGTTACAAGAAGAAAGGAAATAACAAAGATCAGAGTGGAAATAAATGAAATAGAGACTAAAAAGACAATAGAAAAGATCAAGGAAACTAAGAGCTGGATTTTTGAAAAGATAGACAAAGCTGTTAGCTAGACTAAGAAAAAAGAGGACTCAATAAAATTAGAAATGAAACAGGAGATGCTACACTTGATACCACAGAAATACAAAGGATCATAAGAGACTTACTCTATGCCAAAATTTGACAAAGTAGAAGAAAAGGATAAATTCCTGGAAATGTACAACCTACCAAGACTGAATCATGAAAAAACAGAAAAAACAAACAGACCAATTAGTAGTAAGGAGATGGAATCAGTAATCAAATACTTCTCAACAAGTAGAAGACCATGATCAGATGGCTTCTCTGGTGAATTCTACCAAACATTCAAAGGAGAATCAATGCCAGTCCTTCTCAGACTATTCCAAAAAATGAGGAGGGAACACTCCCAAACTCATTTTATGAGGCCAATATTTTCCTGAGATCAAATCCAGACAAGGACACTACAAGAAAAGAAACTCACAGACCAATATTCCTGATAAACATAGATGCAAAAACTCCTCAACAAAGTATTAGCAAACTGAATTCGACAGTACATTAAAAGGCTCATACACCATCATCAAGTAGTGTTTATTCCAGGGATGCAAGGATGGTTCAACATTTTCAAATCAATAAATATGTGATATACCACATAAACAAAATGAGGTATAAAAATCATAGGTGATTGTCTCCATAGACACAGAAAATGTGTTTGACAAAATTCAACATCCTTTCATGATAAAAACTCTCAAGAAACTGGGTAGAGATAGAATGTACCTCAACATAATAAAGATTGTAGAAGACAAGCCCACAGCTAACATCTACTCAACCATGAAATGCTAAAAGCATTTCCTCTAAGATCAGGAACAAGACAAGGATGCCCACTCTCACCACTTTATTCAACATACTATTGGAAGTCCTACCCAGAGCAATTTGGCAAGAAAAAGAAAAGCCATGCAAATCAAAAAGGAAGAAGTCAAATTGTCTCTATTTGCAGATGACATGATATTTTATATAGAAAACCCTTCTACTCCACCAAAAAATAACTATTAGAATAAATGAATTCAGTAAAGTTTAGAATACAAAATCAGTGTACAAAAAAATCAGCTGTATTTCTGTATACCAACAATGAACTATCAGAAAGAGTAAACAATCTCGTTTACAATAGCATCAAAAACAATAAAATACTTAGGAATAAATTTAACCAAGGAGATGAAAGGTATGTAAACTGAAAACTATAAGGCATTGATGAAAGAAATTTAATAAGACACAAATAAATGCAAAAATATTCTACGTTCACAGATTGGAAGAATTAATATTGTTAAAATGTCCATACTACCCAAAGTGATCTACAGATTTAGTGCAATCCCTGTGAAAATTCCCACGGCATTTTTCACAAAAATAGAACAAACGATCCCAAAATCTGTAGAGAACCACAGAAGACCCTAAGTAGCCAAAGCAGTCTCAAGAAAGAAGAACAAAGCTCGAGGCATCGTGCTCCCTTGATTTCAAACTATGCTACAAAGCTATAGTAATGAAAACTGTGTGGTATTGACATAAAAACAGATACATGGATCAATGTAACAGAATAGAGAGCCCAGAAATAAAACCAGGCATTTATAGCCCATTTTTGACAAGGCAGCTAAGAATATACAATAGGGAAAGGATATCCTTTTAATAAATGGTGTTAGGAAAACTGGATATCCACATACAAAAGAATAAAACTGGAGCCCTGTCTTGCAACATAATCAAAAAACAAATCAAAATGGATTATAGCTTTGAGTGTAAGACCTGAAACCATAAAACTCCTAGAAGAAAACGTAGGGCATAAGTTCCTTGGCATTGGTCTTGACAATGAGTTTTTGGATTTGGCAACAAAAGCAAAAATAAAGGAGTGGGACCACATCAAATTAAAAAGCTCTGCACAGTAAAGGAAGTCATCAACAACATGAAAATGCAACGTAGGGAATGGGAGAAAATATTTGCAAACCACATATCTTATAAGGGGTTAATATCCAAAATATATGAGTAATTCCTACAACTCAATAGCAAAAATATCAAATACCCCAATTAAATAATAGACACAGGACCTAAATAGACATTTTTCCAAGGAGACGTACAGATGTCCAACAGGTACATGCAAAGGTGCTCAGCAGTACTAATTATCAGGGAAACGTGAATGAAAATCACAGTATCACCTCACACCTGTTGGAATGTCTATTATCAAAAAGACAAGAGATAATAAATGCAGGCAAGGATGTGAAGAAAACGGAACCATGGTGCACTGTTAGAAATGTAAACTGGTACAGCAACTATGGAAAACTATATGGAAGTTCCTCAAGAAATTAAAAATAGAACTACAGGATGATCAAGCAATCCCACTTCTCATTATGCAGTCATCGAGCACATAGTGATGTTTCAGTAAATGATGGACTGCACATATAGGACATTGGTTCTATAGATTAGTACCATATAACCTAGATGTGTGGTAGGCTATGTCATCTAGGTTTGTGTAAGTACACTCTATGATGTTTGCACAATGGCAATATCACCTAATGATGCATTTCTCAGAACATATCCCCATTATTAAGCGACACATGACTATAGAGCAAAGGAAATGAAATCATTATTTCAGAAAGATATCTGTACTCCCATGTTCATAGCAGCATTATTTACAACAGCCAAGGTATGGAAACAACCTAAGTGTCCCTATACAGATGAGTGGATAAAGAAGATGTGATATATATACAGTTAAATACACACATACATAGATACAGTGGAACATTATGCACCCGTAAAACAGAAAGAAATCCTGTCATTTGCTACAACACGGATGAACCTGGAGGGCATTATGCTAAGTGCAATAAGTCAGAGAAAGAAATACCACACGGTAACACTTATATGTGGAATTAAAAAAACTTTTGAACTCATAGAAATAGAGTAGAAAAGTAGTTGTCAAGGGCTGAGGGAGGGCGGAGAAAGAATACAAAGTATCGATTATATGATGATTAAAGTCTGAGGAAATAATGTATAACGTGGTGTCTACAGTTGATAACACTGCATTGTATAATTGAAATTTGCTAAGAGAGTAGAACTTAAATGTTCTCACACATACAATAACGTCTATGTGAGATAATGAATGTGTTAATTGGATGAGTAGGGGCCTCTAGAGATATATGTGTATATCCAATCATCATGGTGTACACCTCAAATATCTTACAATAAATCAGTTATACCTCAGTAACTCTGAAGGAGGGGAGGTGGATGGATAAAGAAACTGGTATATCCATAAAATGAAATAGTACTCAGCAATATGAGGGAACAAACTATGGATTTCCACAACAATATGGATGAATCTTAAATATATTTTGCCAAGTGACAGAAACCATTTGTACGCCATTCTGGAAAAGGCAAAAAACTATGGATGGAAGACAAATCAGTAGTTTCCAGGAATTGGTGGGGGAGAGGAATTGACTAGGAGAGGGCAGCAGGAGTGAATTTGGGGGGTGGTAGAAGTGTTTTGTCTGGTATTGCGGTGGTTGATGCATGATGGTCTGCATTATCTAATCTCATAGAACTGTACATTAGGAGTACATTTTGTGTATGCAAATTTTTTAAAAACCAGGCAAGATATGGGTAATGCAAGATAGAATTCAGACTATAGCAAATTAATTTGTTTTCCAAATGAATTGCATAACCACTGTGAAGAGGGAGAAGAAGAAAAGAGCTGACTTAAGTAACTTTGGACAACTGTTTTGACTGAGTACTCTAAGACAAAACACTGTGCACAAACACTGT